>NC_069501.1:238847506-238907506 GCF_027579735.1 Bombina bombina | reverse complement strand
AGTTTCTGTGTTTTACCTGGCTGCCTGACGTCCTTCCTGGTTTCTGATAACTGGATTCACGCATCTCTCCGCGGTGGAGAGGGCCTTTAGGAGGAGGGAGAGGCTCTGCCTCTATTGTGGGTTACAGGGCCACCTTTTGAAGTCTTGTCCTACACGGCCATTCCTGTTTTGCCTCGGTCCGTTCCGCTTGCTATTGAGGCCATTGATGGCAGGCCCCTTCAGCACGCACTCGTTACTCACGAAACTGCTCCGTTGTTCATGGCTGTTGGGGCTCTCCATTTTGAAACCCTCCAGTTCCAGGTGATAAACTCTCCGCATTTTCCGGTTGTTCTGGGTTATCCCTGGCTCCAAAAGCACAATCCCAGTCTCGAATGGCGCAGGTCCGAAATTTTGTTGTGGTCCCCGCAATGTATTTCCACTTGTCTTCGGAAACCAGTTAACGTCTTGTGGACTTCTTCGGTTTCTCAATTGCCAGAAGAGTACTGAGAGTTCCTAGACGTGTTTGACAAGGTGCGTGCCGGTACGTTGCCTCCTCACCGGTCTTACGATTGTGCCATAGACCTACATCCCTGAGCCATTCCTCCTCGGGGCCGGGTGTACCCTCTGTCTGTTGCAGAGAATTGTGCTATGGAGGAGTATGTTGCCGATGCTCTGTCGCGGGGGATCATCTGCAAATTCTGCTCTCCTGCAGGGGCTGGCTTCTTCTTTGTGAAGAAAAAGGGTGGCGAGTTAAGACCATGTATCGATTATAGGGGTCTTAATCGTCTTACCATTAAGAATGCTTACCCTATTCTGCTTATTACGGAACTTTTTGACCGCCTCAAGGGAGCTACGGTCTTTACTAATCTTGATTTGAGAGGAGCGTACAATCTCATTAGGATTAAGCAGGGCCACGAATGGAAAACAACATTTAACACCAGGACCGGGCATTATGAGTATCTTGTAATGCCCTTTGGCCTATGTAATGCTCCTGCTGTTTTTCAGGAATTGTTTTTCAGGAATTTATTAATGATGTCCTACGAGATATGTTGCAACAGTGTGTTGTGGTGTACTTAGACTACATCCTCATACACTCACCCACACTTGAGGCTCATCGTTCTGATGTTACACGGGTTCTTCAGAGACTTTGTGAGAACGGCCTGTTTTGTAAACTCGAGAAATGTGAGTTCCATCAGACTCAAATAACCTTCCTAGGTTATGTTATCTCCGTTGCAGGGTTCTCCATGGATCCTGACAAGTTATCTGCAGTTCTGCAGTGGCCTCGCCCAGTTGGTCTTCAGTCTATTCAACGTTTTTTTGGGGTTCGCCAATTACTATAGAAAGTTTATTAAAAACTTTTCTTCCTTGGTCAAACCTATCACAGACATGACCAGACCAGAGAATGATCCACTCCATTGGTCACCTACTGCCATTAAGGCCTTTGATAGTCTTAAGACTGCCTTTGCTGCCGCTCCAGTTCTGGGTCATCCTAACCCTGTCCTGCCTTTCATTCTTGAGGTCGATGCATCTGAGACTGGAGTAGGTGCCCTCTTGTCTCAACGCCCTACGTCTGACGGTTCCTTGCATCCGTGTGGTTTCTTCTCTAAAAAATTGTCTCCAGCGGAGTGCAATTATGAAATTGGCGACAGGGAATTACTGGCCATAATTTTGGCACTTAAGGAATGGAGGCATCTTCTCGAGGGTACTAGCGTGCCAGTGCTCATTCTTACTGACCACAAGAATTTAACTTATCTATCTGAAGCAAAACGTTTGTTGCCCCGACAGTACAGATGGGCGCTATTTTTGTCTCGGTTTAATTATGTGGTCTCCTACCTGCCTGGTAGTAAGAATGTTAGGGCTGATGCCCTCTCTCGCAATTTTCGCCTCTGTCCAAGGAGGAGTCTGTACCTACTCCTGTTATACCTCCTGACCATATTTTGGCTACCATACGTACTAATTTGACTTCTCCCTTGAGGGAGGAGATCCTGGCTGCACAAACCAATGCACCTCCTGAGAAACCTAGTGGTAAGTGTTTTGTTCCTGAGAATCTTCAAACTAAACTTTTGCACATTTACCACTATCCTAAAGCCGCAGGTCACCCAGGCAAGAACCAAATGATTTGGTCTGTCACTCGACAATTCTGGTGGCCTGGTCTTCGTGCTGATGTTGCTGCGTATGTTGCCTCCTGCTCAGTTTGTGCACAGAATAAGACTCCTCAACGTCTTCCTGTGGGTCTTCTTCAACCTATTGCTAATGGTGAGCGTCCTTGGATACATCTTTCCATGGACTTCATTGTCGAGCTCCCTGTTTCCAGTGGCAATACTGTTATCCTTATGGTGGTTGACCGTTTTTCTAAAATGTCACATTGCATTCCCTTGATGAAGCTGCCTACCGCTCAGGAGCTTGCTTCAATTTTTGCCCGGGAGATCTTCCGTTTACATGGGTTACCCAAGGAGATAGTGTCGGACCGGGGTAGCCAGTTTGTCTCCAGATTTTGGCGTTGCTTTTGTGCTGAAATGGGGATCCAGCTTTCCTTCTACTTGGCATATCACCCTCAATCCAGTGGGGCTGTGGAACGGTCTAATCAAGCTCTGGAACAGTTCCTCCGTTGCTATGTCTCAGATCACCACAATAATTGGTCTGAACTGTTACCTTGGGCAAACTCGTAATAGTGCTATTAATGCTTCCTCCAAGATATCCCCATTCATGGCGAATTTCAACCATCCTTGTTGCCCGATTCATTCATGTCTCAGGATATTCCGGCTTTGGAGGAGCATCTCCAGCAACTCCGTTCCACGTGGTGCAGATTCAGGAATGCCTTCATCGTTCTATGCAGCGCCAAAAGTTCCAGGCTGATCGTAGGCGTCTGCCCGCACCTTCCTACCAGGTTGGTGAGAGAGTTTGGCTGTCCTCCCGCAACTTGAACCTTCACGTGCCTTCCAATAAATTGGCTCCCCATTATGTTGGTCCTTTTCGAATACTCTGACGGGTTAATCCTGTGGCCTACGCTCTTGACCTTCTTCCTGCTATGCGCATCTCCAATGTTTTTCATGTCTCCCTCTTGAAACCATTGGTTTGTAATCGGTTTAACACTGTGTTGCCTCGTCTCTGTCCTATCTTTGTTGAGTATGAGGTCAACAGCATTATTGACTCTCGTATGTCCGGGGGCCGTGTACAGTATTTGGTTCACTGGAGGGGCTACGGTCCGGAGGAGCGTTCTTGGGTTCCCTCCTCTGATGTTCATGCTCCCGCCCTCCTCCGTGCCTTCCATGCCCGTTTCCCCAATAAGCCTTTTGTCCTCCCGTGGGGAAGGGGTCGTTGAGGGGAGGGTACTGTCAGGGTTTTTCCCTGTTGTGTTTGCCATGTGCTGCTGGCAGCCATTTTACTCACCTCTCTTCCTGACTATGCTGCATTGTGGGGGATGCTGCTCAATTCCTGCACTTCCTTTTATGGCCAGACAAGTGTGCATCATCCATGTGAGACAGGATGCAGGATGTTTTTTCAACTTGTAATACCAGCGGAACCGAGAAGCGCAAAAAGCCAAATTACTGCAAGTGTATTGTTAACCACTTGTAATCTGAAACAAAGTGAATCTATAGCTGAGTGAGTGTGCATGTGTGTAGAAACAAAATCAAAATGCAGATTTTAGTTTATCATCTTTAGTTACTATGTTTTATTGTGAAACATATGTAGATTAATTCATTTTGGTGTTTTAAAAAGGTGAAGTATTATTCGGACTAAAACCCCCCAAAAAAATTTGATCACAAATTTTAGAAAACTACAGCTTACATTTTTTTGTTTGTTTAGGTTGTCCAGCCATTTTACAATAATACACAGACAACCCCAAGATACAGCATAAAATTGCATGATCTACTGGTAAATATATCATTTGTGTTATATGACCAATGTTCTAAATATCAGGAATGTGAGAATGATGGAGCAATTAAGAGGTTTAAACCTTAATTGGTGAGCCAAATTTCTGTCCAGCCATTCCTGAGAAGATGGTCTGGTTTTCCATTAAAGGGACACTAAACACCTAATGCAGATTCTGCTAACTAACTTCTGCTGTCAGTCCATAAATATACTACAAATTTAGTAATAAAGGATTTTTAAGCAGTCTGTGCAGCTTACTCCTATTGTATTCAAGAAAAGTGTTGTTAAACAGAATGGTGATACTGAGCTCAGTGCTGCTATGTGTGCTGCCATGTTGTAACGCACGTTGCTCACAGGCACAGTAGTCATGTGATGCACATGAGGATTACCAGAATGCTCTCTCACAGTGGTGCTGAGTGCTGTAATTAGCTTTATAAACATTTTTCATATGTGCCTCATATTTATATAAATAAATATTCTGTTGTGCATGCATTTATTAATTTCAAAGAACTCAAAACTTTTTCTAAGCTAGAAGAAATATGTCTGACTGCACTATTGAGTGCACGGCTAAGAACTGTTGTTTTAGTTAATAGCAACAGCTGATGCTACAGGCAGGGGAAAGGAATGAGCTGAAAATGTAGTTACTATTTACATGCAATTACATTTACTAGAAGATTTATGCACAAGTGCATAAATCTTCTTGCACTTGTGCATAAATCTTCTAGTAAATGTAATTGCAGTGTTATCCAGCTCTCTTCTTCCACGGAGCATGCCACTCCCCCCTCCTTCCTCCCCTCTCCATGTAGATACACAGAGGGGGGAGGAAGGAGGGGGGAGTGGCATGCTCCGTTGTAAGAAGGGAGCTAAATATTGCCAGAGCCTGCAAGATCTATACTTGTTTCTTACAAAAAAAGTAAGGTATTAAACAGTTTTAAACTGCAAAGTAGTAACTAAATTTTCAGCTCATTCCTTTCCCCTGCCTGTAGCATCAGCTGTTGCTATTAACTAAAACAACAGTTCCTCTAGCCGTGCACTCAATAGTGCAGTCAGACATATTTCTTCTAGCTTCGAAAAAGTTTTGAGTTCTTTGAAATTAATAAATGCATGCACAACAGAATATTTATTTATATAAATATGAGGCACATATGAAAAATGTTTATAAAGCTAATTACAGCACTCAGACTTAGCACCACTGTGAGAGAGCATTCTGGTAATCCTTCTATAATTTTAATAACATTATCTGCCATGCACAATCACGTGACTGCTGTGCCCGTGTAGCAATATGGTGGCCTACATAGCATCACTAAGCGGCAGATCAGCAGTCTAATTAAAGACTCTTTTATTGAACTGTTTGGGGTAAACTGAGCGGCAAGAATAGGGATTCATGATTACTTTGTTATTATTAGTAAATATAAGTTAGCTTAAACATTTTTTAGAAGGTGTTATAGGTCCCTTTAAGACATTTAGGCTTTGCAACCTAGGGATTTCTTACAAGTTATTTCAAGACAAGTTTGTACAGTAATGTTTAGATTGACTTTATATTAAACAAATATCTACTTAACATCTTTTGATCTAGGTTTTCGTTAATTTCCTTTGAGTGTTATAGTACTTTTGATTGGAATAGACTCAGTTTGCAATTAACCTGGTAATGACATTTGTAATTAATCCAGATTTCTTCCAGAAATAAATTATGCAAACCATAAAACTAGTAGAGACATTTAATTGGATGTTTTAGTTCTTATTTTATCAAATCTTGAAAGCAAAAAAAGTATAACATAACTTATTCTATGCCTTTTTAAATGACATAGTTCACATTCTACATAATGGCATAGATATTCACATACTAGTGGGATATATTACTTCATTCCTTAGATACAGCTCCCAGAATGGCACCTGGATATATTGTACACTCCTCCTCTACATGTAGGCATCAGTTCTTTTGCAGCTCTAGAGTTTATAATGTGGACTCTTCTCACTGCAGTATTTTATTTTGAGTCATTTGTCCTTATGTATACATTTGTGTTTTATTACTGCCATAATGTAATTTGCGTTGTTTTAGAATGATGCTTGCAAGATTGGTGCTAATGTTTAGTGTTCATGTGAAATAATTGTGCCTTTTTTCATATACATCTTAGTTTTCACTAAATTTTACACATATGCCTTGTGTGCATGGCACCTCATTCAATGTATGTTTCTCAAATTTGTGTCATTTTTTATGAATTTGCACCAATTTTGAAGCACTTTGTTTGTATTAATCTTTAATGTGAAATTACATTGAACATTAAAAACATGGGGATTTTTTTCCTGCATACTTTAAATAAGGGGACTCATCAGGAGCTCCCTGTCCGGCCCCTCCAGTCTTGGTAAACACCGGAATAGTGACTCCAGTCTTCTTCCTTCTGCCTATAGCTCCGCTAAACGTGCACTGCCACACTCTACCGGAATTTAAAGGGGCCACGTCCTAATTACAGCAACTCCCATCTGGAGGACTCAGTTCCTATAAAAACTCACTCAGCCCATCACTCTGGAGTTATTGCCTTGTACCTGGCTCCAGAGACCAAGCATACTTACTTTGTACCTGCATATGCTCAACTTGCTACAGAGACCAAGCATACTTACCTTGCACCTACATATACTCACCTTGCATACACTACAGCGATAAAGACAGGGGTAGGAGATACTGTCTTAAACGTTTCTGCAGTTCCAAAGAGTAACCATGTACCTACATATGCTCACCTTGCATACAGTACAGTGATATAAACAGGGGTAGGAGATACTGTCTTAAACATTTCTGCAGTTCCAATGAGTAGTCTAGCCTTAAAGGACCACTAAACCCAAAATCTTTTTTTCATGATTCAGATAGAGAATACAAATGTAAACAACATTACAATTTACTTCTATTATTTATTTTGCTTCATTTTTTAGATATCCTTAGTTGAAGAAAAATCAATTCACATGGGTGAGCCAATCACACGAGGCTTCTATGTGCAGCAACCAATCAGCATCTACTGAGCATATCTAGATATGCTTTTCAGCAAAGAATATCAAGAGAATAAAACAAAGGAGATAATAGAAGTAAATTAGAAAGATGTTTAAAATTGCATTCTCTTTCTAAATCATGAAAGAAAACATGTGGGTTTAATGTCCCTTTAAGTTTCTTTTGTATAAGTTTTCTGTTCATTTGATTTTTTCGCAGACTGTATGTGGCTTGATTCTCCAAAGTTTTTATCTATTTTTTTTTTTTACTTTTTGGAAAGCTTTCACTCACTTGGTCACATGGAGCTGCATGGGTTTGGAGCTCAGAGCAGTCAGATGAGCAGTGGAAGGGTATATATTGCAATGCAATCCATATCTATCCTGATACACAAACTGTTTCTGATCGTGGAGTTGCTACCGTTTACAACGATAGCCCTTAATGATCTTAAAGTGCAACTTATTGTTTTTAATATATTGTACATTTTTATAGAATAAATGTATACTTTTTATACCAGCACTAGAGTCCTGAACTGAATGCCAACAGTATAGCTCAGTTGTGCATTATGCATATAAACATAGTGCATATTAAAGGGCTACGAAACCTTCAATTTTTCTTTCATGATTCAGAGAGAGCATGCAAATTTAAACAACTCTCCAATTTATTTCTATTATCTAACATTTTTGTTGTTTTTGTATCCTTTGTTGAAAAGTATACCTAGGTAGGCTCAGAAGCTGCTGATTGGTGGCTGCACATACATGCCTGTTGCCATTGGCTTTCAGCTATCGCCCAGAAGTGCAGTACTACTCCAACAAAGGATACCAACTGATTATGCAGCAAATTAGATAATAGAAGTAAATGGGAAAGTTGTTGCATGATCTATCTAAATCATGAAAGAACAATGTTAGGTTTCATGTCCCTTTAATGCTCAACTACACGTAAGTAAGAAATTGTCTGGGTGTTTTACCTAAGTCTATGTAAACAGAATTTCACTATTACCTTTTTTTTTTTTGAGTGCCAGACTTTTTGTGTGTTTTGTGTATGTGTCTATATATATATATAAAAGAACAAAGACACCTAACCTTAGCGCTACATGAATCAGCTTACCCAAATATATGTCACCGCTGTAGCTTACCCAAATATATGTCACCGCTGTTAGTTGGTCCTCAATCCTCAGCATGTAACTTGTGATCTCTTCCCCGGCACAATGGAGAGTGGGTGGATGCAG
Organism: Bombina bombina; assembly: GCF_027579735.1. Classification (NCBI taxonomy): domain Eukaryota; kingdom Metazoa; phylum Chordata; class Amphibia; order Anura; family Bombinatoridae; genus Bombina; species Bombina bombina. Next base: position 238,899,452 of record NC_069501.1, on the reverse strand, counting down.
GGAGACTTGAACTGCTGCAGCTGCTTAATCAGAGTGTCTGCAAACACTCCAGAGAAATGTAGAAATCCGAAAGAATTAAGGAATAGCACAAAACCAGTCCAAAGACACCTGCTCTTAAAAAGTGTATACATTTTTATATAATCCAATATAAAAAGACATCGTAGTACAAAAATAAGAGTTAAAAAGTAACTCAGTGTGTACAGAGACACCTGTCTGCAAACATGTTTCGTGCCTCAGCACTTCTTCACTGCATGCAGTGAACAAGGATATTGAATTTATATCTTGCCTGCAAAGGCAGACATATTAGCGTCTCATGTAAGGTAAGCCTTTGAGAAAGCCCGGAATGGGCGAAACATGTCAGAGTAGTGAAGAGGAGAGCAATTTTTAATTTAAATGTCTAGATAGTTCTTTGTTATAGCCAAGAATGATCCTGTAATTTAAAACTATAATTGTGGTAGCCATTGGCCAATTTGTACCGGTGTCTGTTAACGTTAGAATTTAGCATATTTGAACAGCTAGCACCAAGTATAACTATATCTAGAAGTTAACAGTCCGATAGACTAAACTGGAAAACCAGTATTTTGATAAGTGAATGAATATTTGGAACCCTTATAAACTTAGATTATCATTTGTATTCCTCAAAAGTGACCTATCATGAATAGCGGTTACTGGGGTCTGGGGATTTACAATAACTGGTAAACACCTATAACATAAAATACTCACTGACTCATAAGAGACACCATCACGCTTGCATGTGCAGGCAAGGTACACAATTAATGTAAAACACCATTCACAAATAACTTTTGCTAACTTACATGAGACGCTAATATGTCTGCATTTGCAGGCAAGATATAAATTCGATATCCTTGTGTTATGCTGTTGTGGGACTGATTAGTAACCAGTACTGTTTTTTTAATTAAAACATTATTATTAAATAAATCATTTTTATATATACTAATCCTGACATTGTCACACTGTTTAACATTGTTGATATAAATAACAAGTAACAATATTCTCTGTGTTACACGAGGTTCCAATACGCCTGCAAATAAAGAGACAAGTGTATACACACTAACTTATGATATTGTAACATCAAAAGTAATAATATTTAAAAACGCTGACATAAGAAATAATTCAGCAAGTCACGAGTGGAGAATAATCTGGATTTAATGTACTAACCTCCTAGTTACTTTCTAACGAGCATTATTCTAAGTGTGGATAATACAAAACCTATAAGTGCTGAAACCAGTTAGTGATATACAGGTAATACCTGTCACATATATCAACCCTATAGTAGGAGCGCTAACATTCCAGCGCTTATTATTTAGCAGACCTAGCATTTGCTGACAAATTCGCACCACTCTGTATAATAAACCTTAGCCAATTCGAGTTAACCAGTGTGGGTGACTAATAACCTATTACTATAGGGAATAAACGGAGCCATTATTACCCCATTGGCAAATTGTCACTACGCATATGAGTTTTCATCGTGGTTCTTGATAGATTCATATACAATTTTCAACAGAAACAGCGGAGCTCGCACATATTATTTACCCCTATACCTGAGGGAACTACACAGTGAGATGTATATATATTAGTAATTTTCTGGCTTGGTGGCAGGAATAAACATCTTTATTTATAATCCAGTTACTCTATAACTGGTACCCCTAACCCTATTTTGGAACTACAATAAGCTATTCAGTTAGCCAGAACACCCATATGGGAACAGAGCACATAAGTGAAGAATTATATATTAGCCCCTGATCTGAATGAATCACAGGTCCTAGTACAACACATGTTATTATAATCATGTTCCCAGCATGGTCAAATTGAGTCAATAATACTGTCCCACATATATAACTATGAAAATTTACTGACATTATTTGTCATCCGACACATTCATTTGATACAACCCCTCGTATCCTAGCCACAGGAGACTCACCAATATAGCAGAATAAGGGATAAGGGTACCCTATTGGCACCACTTCTATTAACCATATAATTTGGCTATACCGATCACAGTAATTGAATTGATGTCAGATTTCTGATATCATAGTACCTGGTCATTGACAGAACTTTATCTAGCATTTGGTTTTTAACTATTTGAGTGTTTTTTGTGTGTATCATTCAATTTTATTGGTAATATTAATAAAAGTTATATTTTAATTCCAAACAGTGAAGTCCAACTCCCAGTCTGGGCTATAGAGTGCTACAAGTGCGTACTTTGGAGTGAAACACCTTGTTTCACTATTCGTCAGCTCAGCTGTTAGTATTTATTCACGGTGGAAAGAGGACAAATTATGGGAGATCATTTAGCAGGAGCATCTGTAACCATAACAAACATAAGGCTAGATCACGAGTTTTTGTCGGTAAAATTTAGCTCCACATCTTACCTCGATACCAGCGTTGCTTGCGGTAGCGGTAAGCTGGCAAAATGTGCTTGTGCATGATTTCCCCATAGGAAACAATGGGGCTGAGCTAGCTGAAAAAAAACCTAACACCTGCAAAAAAGCAGCGTTCAGCTCCTAACGCAGCCCCATTGTTTCCAATGGGGAAATTAAATTTATATCTGCACCTAACACCCTAACATGAACCCCGAGTCTAAACACCCCTAATCTTACACTTATTAACCCCTAATCTGCCGCCCCCGCTATTGCTGACTTCTGCATTATATTATTAACCCCTAATATTCCCCTCCGGACACCGCCGCCACCTACATTATACTTATAAACCCCTAATCTGCTGCCCCCACATCGCCGACACCTACATTATAGTTATTAACCCCTAATCTGCCCCCCCAACGTCGCCGCAACTATATTAAATTTATTAACCCCTAATCTGCCGCCGCCAACGTCGCCGCCACTATAATAAAGTTATTAACCCCTAAACCTAAGTCTAACCCTAACCCCCCCTAATTTAAATATAATTTAAATTAAACGAAATTAATTTAACATAATTAAATAAATTAATTCTATTTAAAACTAAATACTTACCGATAAAATAAACCCTAAGCTAGCTGCAATATAACTAATAGTTACATTTGTAGCTAGCTTAGGGTTTATATTTATTTTACAGGCAAGTTTGTATTTATTTTAACTAGGTACAATAGTTATTAAATAGTTATTAACTATTTAATAACTACCTTGCTAAAATAAGTACAAAATTACCTGTAAAATAAATCCTAACCTAAATTACAATTACACCTAATACTACACTATCATTAAACTAATTAGCTAAACTACCTACAATTAATTACAATTAAATAAAATAAACTAAATTACGAAAAAAACAAACACTAAATTACAGCCAATAGGATTGACCTTGCATTCTATTGGCTGAATGGAACAGCCAATACAATGCGAGGTCAATCCTATTGGCTGATTGGATCAGCCAATCGGATTGCACTTCAATCTGATTGGCTGATTACATCAGCCAATAGGATTTTTCCTACCTTAATTCCAATTGGCTGATAGGATTCTATCAGCCAATCGGAATTCAAGGGATGCCATCTTGGATGACGTCATTTAAAGGAACCTTCATTCTTCGTTAGGACTTCGTTTGAAGAGGATGGTCCGCATAGGCTGGATTGAAGATGGACCCGCTCTGCTCCGGAAGGATGAAGATAGAAGATGCCGTCTGGATGAAGCCTTCTGCTGTCTGGAGGACCTCTTCTGCCGCAATCGGATGAAGACTTTGGACCCTCTGGAGGACCACTTGTGCCCGGCTGGGTGAAGATGGCTCAAGTTAGGGTGATCTTCAGGGGGTTAGTGTTAGGTTTTTTTAAGGGGGGATTGGGTGGGTTTTAGAGTAGGGGTGTGTGGGTGGTGGGTTGTAATGTTGGGGGGTATTGTAATTTTTTTTACAGGTAAAAGAGCTGATTACTTTGGGGCAATGCCCCGCAAAAGGCCCTTTTAAGGGCTATTTGTAATTTAGTATAGGGTAGGGATATTTTATTATTATTTTGGGGGGCTATTTTATTTTATTAGCGGGATTAGAGTAGGTGTAATTAGTTTAAATTCTTGTAATTCTTTTTTATTTTCTGTAATTTAGTGTTTTTTTTTTTTGTAATTTAGTTTATTTAATTTAATTGTAATTAATTGTAGGTAGTTTAGGTTATTAGTTTAATTATAGTGTACTGTTAGGTGTAATTGTAACTTAGGTTAGGGTTTATTTTACAGGTAATTTTGTACTTATTTTAGCTAGGTAGTTATTAAATAGTTAATAACTATTTAATAATTATTCTACCTAGTTAAAATAAATACAAACTTACCTGTAAAATAAATATAAACCCTAAGATAGCTACAATGTAACTATTAGTTATATTGTAGCTATCTTAGGGTTTATTTTATAGGTAAGTATTTAGTTTTAAATAGGATTAATTTATTTAATTATGTTAAATTAATTTCGTATAATTTAAATTATATTTAAGTTAGGGGGGGTTAGGGTTAGACTTAGGTTTAGGGGTTAATAAATTTATTATAGTAGCGGCGACGTTGGGGTCAGAAGATTAGGGTTAATAAATGTAGGTAGGTGTCAACGACGTTGGGGGAGCAGATTAGGGGTTAATAAAATTTAACTAGTATTTGTGAGTGCGGTGGTTTAGGGGTTAATACATTAAAGTGGCGGCGATGTCCGGTCGGCAGATTAGGGGTTAATAATTGTAGGTGGCGGCGACACACACACTCACACATAAGGATTCACATATAGACACTCTAGCAGACACGCAAAGAAACACACTCAGACACAGACACTCAGCACTTGTTTACATTGACCTGACAAGTAATGAGGTAAACTACAGTTTTGTGAAAAAATTAGATTTAGAAAACAAAATATGGAGTTCTGATTATATTTTTTGCAAAGGAAGATGCCAACTAAATGATGACAACAGCATGCAGTGGCTGAAAGGAAGGGCCCTGAACTGCCTAAGCAATAATTTAAAGGTTAAATGGTGGATTGGTGACTTCCGGAAAGGTCTTGTTAGTCTCAAAGTCTGTAGAAAGATGTGAATAATCAATAGTAAGGCCAAAATGTCCTAAAAAGGAACAGACAATGTTTATGTGCATAGTGGTTTAGTGCACACTCAGAAATCCTCTCAAATGCTAATACTTTACTCCTTGTAATAACAATTCTCATGCTCAATTAGCACTCTGCTGTAGTACCCACTGGTGGCTGCCAAAATGTTAAAAAAAAAATAAAAATTTTTTTTTTAGTTCTTGCCTCATGGGGCCCCCCTGGCCCATTGGGCCCCTGACAGGAGTCACCCCTGTCACCCCCTGATGGCGGCCCTGGTGGGCGAGATTATCCATATAGCTTTAGTTTAAAAACAAACAAACATTCAAACAACAAACTATACTAACAGTTATAAACCTATCTGCAACTGACTCATATCCTTGTTACTTTTCCATTAAGAATTAAGAGGTGTCTGGAGCGTCAGATTACTAATTCCCATGCAACTCAGTTAAGTGTATTTGGAGAATATCCCTCCCTGTCTTCTTCCCCTCCTTATCAACATAATACTCCCACATAGCGGTCATTTCTGCGTAAATATGCATAGTATTTTGGTTTAAATAGTGACTTTCCTCCAGCTCTAATAATTCTGAAGTCTTTTTTATCCACATATGTTTGTGGCGGATGTCTTTACTCTTCCAGTTTTTTTGCTATTAAAATTTTTACGCTGTTTGTCATTATGTTGAATAATTTCAGGTTGGGTTTGTATTTTATTGGAGGTGGTTTATTCAAAAGCCAGATTAAAGGGTCTAGTAAAAATTGGAATTCTAAAATATGTTCAATTTCGGTGATAATTTGTCTCTAAAATGTTTGGAGTGCCGAGCACCACCACCACATATGTGCCATATCACTTCCCACGTGTCCACATCTCCAACATTTATTGTTTGATTTGTGGAACAGTTTATGGAGTCTACGAGGTGTGTAGTACCATCTATGTAAGATTTTAAGATTCAGTTCAACAATACTAGAGGATACTGAGGTTTTCATTGTATGTTGGAATATTTGTAGGCAAGTCTGAGGGAGAATTATCTTACCTAAATCCCTTTCCCAGGCCTCCATATATCCCAATATCTGTCCAGGTTGTATGTAAGTCAATATTTTATAAATTTTTTAAATAGTGTGTCTTGGAGTTGGGTCCTGAATGAACAAAGCCTCAAAGTTGGTAAGTGGTCTGATCATGTTCCCGGATCCTGGGTGTTTAGTGAGGAAGTGGTGGACTCTGTAGTATGTGTACCAATTTTTAAAGCAGGTGAATCCCTGAGACACCAGGGTCTCTTGATCCAAAACTTTCTCATCACCTGTGAGGTAGTGTATAGGTAGATCTTGCGATTTTTCGTATGCTATATTCTGTATGCTAGATGGGCAATATTAAAGTCTCCATTAGCCATTAAAGACGTCAGAGGTGATGGTGTGGAAGAGACATGGGGATACCGTATAAGTGTCTCGTGCCATACCTGAAAGGTTTCAATTAAGATCGGGTTTGTGGTAATTGTGATGATCCCATCTTTGTTAGATGACCAGCACAGCTCGCTGACTCAACGATTATTAAGATTTGCTAGCTCGATAGTTACCCACCTTTTTTTGGAGGAATTTGTATATAAGTCTAAAACTCTCTGTAGGTAAATGGTTGTTCTGTATGCTTGTAGGTTGGACATACCCAACCCCCCTTGTCCTTTGTGTGTCATCATAACTTCTTTATTAATCCTCAGATGTTTCCTGTTCCAAGTGAATTTACTAAAAGCATTTTGCAAGGATGTGATATAGATTTTGGGGATTGGGATAGGAAGTGTTTGTAATAAATAAAGAATACGGGGGAATATATTTATCTTTATTAGATTAATTGGTCCTAGCCATGAAATGTGTTTGTTCCTCCATCTGGAGAGGTCATTTATTATTCTAATTTTTAGTGGTACAAAGTTATATTCAAATAATGAGCTAATTTTGGGAGTCAAATTAGTGCCTAGATATTTAATGGGTTAATTTTCTGGACTTTAGTTAGAAGATTGTCTGCTAGCGTTATATTTAAGTTCTCGGATTTGGGTAAATTTATTAAAAAATTGGACAGGGTATGAAAAGTCTGTAGTTCCTCAATTATGATTGGTATTGCATGCTCTGGGTTAGTCAGGGTAAAAAGAATATCGTCAGCATATAGAGAAATCAAATACTTATGTTCTTTAATTTGGATACCTTCAATATTTATATTGTTGCAAATCTTAGCGGCTATAGTTTCAATCATGCATGCAAATAAAAGCGGTGATAGTGGGCACCCCTGTCTTGTGCAATTTGTCACGTTAAAGGGGTCTGACAATATTCCGTTCAGGCATATCCTGGCATTTGGTTAGGTGTATAGGGCAAATATTCGATGTAGCATGTTATCCCCGAAACCTAAGTGTTGTAATGTGAGGTATAGAAAGTCCCAGGCGACACGGTCAAAAGCCTTGTCCGCGTCTGCAGACAGTATGACCAATGGGGTATTAGTTTCATGTGCATAATGAATAAGATTTAAGGTTCTGACCGTGCCGTCTTTCGCCTCCCTTCCAGGGATAAACCCCACCTGGTCTGGAGTAATTAGATCCGTAATATACTTATTAATTCTGTTCGCTAATATTCTGGCATAGATTTTTAGGTCTGTATTTATTAAAGATATTGGACGATAGTTAGATGGGCTGTCTGTTGTCTTCCCCGGTTTAGGGATCATTATAATATGAGTTTCTAACGCTGCTCTGGAGAATGAGTGGGTCTCATCTATAGAAGTATAGTATGATAATAGGTGGGGAGTTAGTATATCTTTAAACTTGGTATAATAAGAATAAGAAAACCCATCTGGGCCAGGTGCTTTGCCCATTGGGAGGTTTTTAATAGAGTCCACCACCTCCTCTATAGTTATAAGTTCCTCCAGTTGTGTTTTTTGATATGATGTAAGTTTTGGCAAATGTAATTGCGAGAGGTAGTGGTCTTTGTTTTCTCTTCGTTGATTATTATCATGGGAAATCTTAGGAGATAAATTATATAAATCTGTGAAATAGTCTCTAAAGGTGGCAGCTATGGATTGTGAGGAATGGTGGGGCAGTCCCTTTTTGTCCTTAATCATTAAAATGTATTGAGCCTTAGATTTTTCTTAACAAGTCTGGCTAGGGCTCAACCTGGCTTATTGTATGATCCATATGTTCGTCCAACACTGCTTTTTAAGGCTATCGCCAAACTCGTAATCTAGGCGATAATGTTTGTTGGTTCAAGAGCCTTCACTGTTATGACCGCGTACACAAAGCATGGCAAAATCTAAAACTGAATGAGAGGGACTGTCAAATACTATTGAGGATTGTGTCTAAACAACACAGAACTAATACAGCAAAAGTGACAGCAGAACTGAATATCCTCTTTGAAGCAGAGAACTTCACAAAGCCATCATCCATGGAAGAGCTGTAATTGCTATAACTTTAATCACAAACACAAACCCTAAAATCTGAAAAAGGTGGTGTCATGATCATAAGACTTGGACAGCTGAAGATTGAGAACAAGTGATAATGTCTGATGAGTCGTTATTTACATTATTCACTACAGCAGGTCTGGTTTATGTATGGAGAACCCCATGGAAGCGTATAACTCGGACTTTCTAATTCCAACTGTCAAACATGGGGATGGATGTCTGATGATTTGGCTGGCTCAATCATTACCCTAAATGGTCAAATTACTGACAGCAAATACTTGGACATTCTACGTGATCAGATGCATCCTATAATCCAAATGTTGTTTCCCAAAAATTATGCCATTTTCCAAGATGATAATGCGCCCATACATACAGCCAGAACAGTTTAGTCTTGGTTTGAGGAGCACCAAGGTGAACTCAATCACCTGACTTGAATATCATCAAACCACTGTGGTTCCTCCTCCAACATCTCTAAAGCAATTGGTAGATGGTGCAACATTCCACTGGAGATTATTTAGAAGTTGTATGAATCTATTCCAAGAAGGTTGGAAATGGTGTTCCTACACCTTATTAATAAAGACACCGCCTATTCGCTAGGTGTTCACATTATTTTGTCTTACCCCTGTTTTAGGCACATTTATTTCATTTTTCTGCTTACTGCAAGGTAAAATGTTTACATATTAATTACGTGTAGTAACTGTAAAATTTCTACATTTATCTATTTTTTAAATAAAAAGGATGATTTCACTTTCTGTCTGTTACTTTACATAAGGCAGCCCACTGAATTGCAAAATACTCAAATTGCATCACAACATTTCCCTGTAGTGACCCTTAGCAACATTGCCAGAGAAACTCCAATAAAATATTATGGATTTTTTTAACAGTGTGAATCTTATTACAATTGGGTTTTCTTGGGGGTGAGGGGGGTTGGTTCCAGGTGGCAACCATGTTTTGCTGCAATACTTGGAGCTTCTAACAGTTTTCAGAGGCTGAATGACTCATCTGCTCTTACAGATTGTGACATCATACAAAATCTATAGCTGTATGGACTGATGTCATTTTTGATAGAATTTCCTCATTAGGAGCACAAGTCTGGGCCATCAGAGTGATGTCTGTAGCCAAATAACATTCCCTCTAACACCCCACCTCCGGTCATCCATATAATATTCTCTCTAACAAAACTGCTATAAATGGAGCTGTGAAGACAGGAATCTAATATTTAGATTTTCTCAATAACCACCAAGCATATCCTTTTTTTCCCAATAGCAGTATCGCAACTGCATAAAGATCTATTTAAAATGGCGGCAGCCACTGAAATACTACTGAAAGATGTGTAGGCAATGTTAGATGCTCATTTTGTTAAACTCCAAGCATCATTTGCAGCAGAATGGAACTCTTTGAGAGAGCACTACAGTTTCTTTATTTGAAAGCCACAGACACCAGCCAAGCTTCCAACAGCCTGTTTCCTGAACAGGGACCTATAGCGAAACATCCCTTTGATCCAAATTACATTAGTGACCCTCAGCTCTATCTCAGCGGGTGATAACCCTGGAAAGAACATGCTCACCTTGTCAAATAAGGCTAATCCCATATTCAGCACTGTTGATCAACTGGCTGAACTAAGAAGCATGACCGTTGCATCCCTGCAGTTTGGAGATGGTAGCCCAACGGTTAGACGGTTCATGGTACTCCCTAACTCTACTATGGACACTATCAATCCTTACAGTTTTATAATAATGACAGCAGAGAACTCTACCTGCAAGGCTTTCTGCAATAAAATTATATCCTCACAAGGAAAATGAGTTCAGAGACAGTAAACTATAGTTTCCTTAAATTACTGCTCTGGAACCAATTGGCGATGCTTTAGGTGGTAACTTTGGATGATCTCCGGTGATGCAAATTCAGGCCAGTATTTATAACTTATGTAGAGTATTGTTTCATCGCGCACAAGAGCTGAAGATTGGAGTGGGCTAGAGTTCTTGGGACATTAATGTTAAAATAGGTTCTTTACCTTTTTAAATAATTATGCATTATTATTTTATTTATTTTTTGTCATCCAATAATTTTAAATTAGTTTGTCCTCACAATGGTTACATTTTCTTCCTTGTACACACAGTTTTTATGCTTCTATTATAAGGAACTCCTAGTTTCTTGTCAACCAATACAGTTTTTTTTCTAATAGGCATTATGTTCTAATTTATGAGGACTCTGTGTCTGATTATTAATAGGATGTTTTGATATCTTCCTTTATCATTTATTTATTTATTATATAACATATACTATAACCCCTTATAATAGTACATATACTTAAAAATGTATATATGTTATACCAGGCTTCTTTCAGCACTTCCCAGAGTTCTTCTTTAGATTTAGGTTCTCTTTTATTTATTTCTCTGTCCAGGTGATCCCATACTGCCTCTATAATATTCAGGTCTTGGCTCTGTGGAGGCCAGTCCATGACTGTCAGTGTTTTATCAGCTGTTTTTCTCTCCAAATATGATTTAATTAGAAGTGTGCTGGAGATTGTTATCATGCTGAAAAATAAAACCATTCCCAACCAGTTGCTTTCCAGAAGGAATGGCATGATGAATTAAAACCTGTCTGTACTTTTCAGCATTCATGAAACCATCAGTTCAGACAATATCACCAACACCACTGGCAGAAATACAGCCCCAAACCAGGACAGACCCTCCACCATGTTTCACTGAAGGCCGCAAACACTCATTCTTCCATCTTTCTCCAACTCTTCTTCTCACATATTGTCGACGATTGGACCCAAACATTTATTTTCCACTGATCTTCATTCCAATCTTTGTGAGCTTTAGCATATATTAGATTTTTTCACCCTGTTCCCCTTTTGAAAAAATGGTTTATTGGCTGCTATCCTTCATCAAAGACCATTCCTGATCAAGCTTCTTCAGACAGTAGAAAGGTCAACTTGGCATCCCGATAAAGCTACCAGATGCTGAGCCAGGTCCTTGCTGGACTTCTTCATGTCTCTCAAAGAAGAAAGTCTGAGAAACTTCTCATTAGATTTTGAAAGTTGCCTTCCAGCCCTTGTTTTGTCCTTGACTGCTCCTGATTCTTCAAATGTATTTATAACAGCTTGAATACCACATCTTGAGAATCCAGTTTGTTTGCTGATTTCCCTTTGAGAGTGTCCTTGCTGATGAAAAGTATGATTTTATGTCTGTCAAAGTCTGTGATCTTTGGCATTTGGAATGGAATGATGTGATTGAAAATTGGTCTTATTAGCAACTTCCAATGAATTAAACTCATACCACATGTGTATGTAATGCTCAAGCATGTTTTACACAAACCTGGTGTAATAGACCTTTTTCACAGCAGTTCTTTTAATATGTAGGACAAATACAGGTGTTAGCAATTACATTAATTAGGGTTTCATTCCCTTTAGGTTTACAAGAGCCAGATTCCTGCTATTGCTCAAGTATAAGGGAAGTCACACTAAATACTTACCACTTTAGCCTATAAAAGCTGTTTTTCTTTCATGTAATTAGCAAGAGTCCATGAGCTAGTGACGTATGGGATATACATTCCTACCAGGAGGGGCAAAGTTTCCCAAACCTCAAAATGCCTACAAATACACCCCTCACCACACCCACAAATCAGTTTTACAAACTTTGCCTCCTATGGAGGTGGTGAAGTAAGTTTGTGCTAGGTTCTACGTTGATATGCGCTCCGCAGCAGGTTGGAGCCCGGTTTTCCTCTCAGCGTGCAGTGAATGTCAGAGGGATGTGAGGAGAGTATTGCCTATTTTGAATGCAGTGATCTACTTCTACGGGGTCTATTTCATAGGTTCTCTGTTATCGGTCGTAGAGATTCATCTCTTACCTCCCTTTTCAGATCGACGATATACTCTTATATATATACCATTACCTCTGCTGATTTTCGTTTCAGTACTGGTTTGGCTTTCTACAAACATGTAGATGAGTGTCCTGGGGTAAGTAAGTCTTATTTTCTGTGACACTCTAAGCTATGGTTGGGCACTTTTTTAATAAAGTTCTAAATATATGTATTCAAACATTTATTTGCCTTGACTCAGGATGTTCAACATTCCTTATTTTCAGACAGTCAGTTTCATATTTGGGATAATGCACTTGAATCAATTATTTTTCTTACCTTAAAAATTTGACTTTTTTCCCTGTGGGCTGTTAGGCTTGCGGGGGCTGAAAATGCTTCATTTTATTGCGTCATTCTTGGCGCGGACTTTTTTGGCGCAAAAAATCTTTTCTGTTTCCGGCGTCATACGTGTCGCCGAAGTTGCGTCATTTTTGACGTTCTTTTGCGCCAAAAATGTCGGCGTTCCGGACGTGGCGTCATTTTTGGCGCCAAAAGCATTTAGGCGCCAAATAATGTGGGCGTCTTATTTGGCGCTAAAAAAATATGGGCGTCGCTTTTGTCTCCACATTATTTAAGTCTCATTTTTCTTTGCTTCTGGTTGCTAGAAGCTTGTTCCTTGGCATTTTTTTCCCATTCCTGAAACTGTCATTTAACGAATTTGATAAATTTTGCTTTATATGTTGTTTTTTCTCTTACATATTGCAAGATGTCTCACGTTGCATCTGAGTCAGAAGATACTTCAGGAAAATCGCTGTCTGGTGCTGGAACTACCAAAGCTAAGTGTATCTGCTGTAAATTTTTTGGTAGCTGTTCCTCCAGCTGTTTTTTGTATTAATTGTCATGACAAACTTGTTAATGCAGATAATATTTCCTTTAGTAATGTACCATTACCTGTTGCAGTTCCATCAACATCTAATGTTCAGAATGTTCCTGATAACATAAGAGATTTTGTTTCTGAATCTATCAAGAAGGCTATGTCTGTTATTCCTCCTTCTAGTAAACATAAAAAATCTTTTAAAACTTCTCTTTATACAGATGAATTTTTAAATAAACATCATCATTCTGATTCTAATGACTCTTCTGGTTCAGAGGATTCTGTCTCAGAGGTTGATGCTGATAAATCTTCATATTTATTTAAAATGGAATTTATTCGTTCTTACTTAAAGAAGTACTAATTGCTTTAGAAATTGAGGATTCTGGTCCTCTTGATACTAAATCTAAACGTTTAGATAAGGTCTTTAAATCTCCTGTGGTTATTCCAGAAGTTTTTCCTGTTCCTGGTGCTATTTCTGAAGTAATTTCCAGAGAATGGAATAATTTGGGTAATTCATTTACTCCTTCTAAATGTTTTAAGCAATTATATCCTGTGCCGTCTGACAGATTAGAATTTTGGGATAAAATCCCTAAAGTTGATGGGGCTATTTCTACCCTTGCTAAACGTACTACTATTCCTACGTCAGATGGTACTTCCTTTAAGGATCCTTTAGATAGGAAAATTGAATCCTTTCTAAGAAAAGCTTATCTGTGTTCAGGTAATCTTCTTAGACCTGCTATATCATTGGCTGATGTTGCTGCAGCTTCAACTTTTTGGTTGGAAACTTTAGCGCAACAAGTAACAGATCATGATTCTCATAATATTATTATTCTTCTTCAACATGCTAATAATTTTATCTGTGATGCCATTTTTGATATTATCAGAGTTGATGTCAGGTTTATGTCTCTAGCTATTTTAGCTAGAAGAGCTTTATGGCTTAAAACTTGGAATGCTGATATGTCTTCTAAATCGACTCTACTTTCCATTTCTTTCCAGGGTAACAAATTATTTGGTTCTCAGTTGGATTCTATTATCTCAACTGTTACTGGTGGGAAAGGAACTTTTTTACCACAGGATAAAAAATCTAAGGGTAAAAACAGGGCTAATAATCGTTTTCGTTCCTTTCGTTTCAACAAAGAACAAAAGCCTGATCCTTCATTCTCAGGAGCAGTTTCAGTTTGGAAACCATCTCCAGTCTGGAATAAATCCAAGCCTTCTAGAAAAGCAAAGCCAGCTTCTAAGTCCACATGAAGGTGCGGCCCTCATTCCAGCTCAGCTGGTAGGGGGCAGGTTACGTTTTTTCAAAGAAATTTGGATCAATTCCGTTCACAATCTTTGGATTCAGAACATTGTTTCAGAAGGGTACAGAATTGGTTTCAAGATAAGACCTCCTGCAAAGAGATTTTTTCTTTCCCGTGTCCCAGTAAATCCAGTGAAAGCTCAAGCATTTCTGAAATGTGTTTCAGATCTAGAGTTGGCTGGAGTAATTATGCCAGTTCCAGTTCTGGAACAGGGGCTGGGGTTTTATTCGAATCTCTTCATTGTACCAAAGAAGGAGAATTCCTTCAGAACAGTTCTGGATCTAAAAATATTGAATCGTTATGTAAGGATACCAACGTTCAAAATGGTAACTGTAAGGACTATCTTGCCTTTTGTTCAACAAGGGCATTATATGTCCACAATAGATTTACAGGATGCATATCTGCATATTCCGATTCATCCAGATCATTATCAGTTCCTGAGATTCTCTTTTCTGGACAAGCATTACCAGTTTGTGGCTCTGCCGTTTGGCCTAGCTACAGCTCCAAGAATTTTTACAAAGGTTCTCGGTGCCCTTCTGTCTGTAATCAGAGAACAGGGTATTGTGGTATTTCCTTATTTGGACGATATCTTGGTACTTGCTCAGTCTTTACATTTAGCAGAATCTCATACGAATCGACTTGTGTTGTTTCTTCAAGATCATGGTTGGAGGATCAATTCACTAAAAAGTTCATTGACTCCTCAGACAAGGGTAACCTTTCTGGGTTTCCAGATAGATTCAGTGTCCATGACTCTGTCTTTGACAGACAAGAGACGTCTAAAATTGATTTCAGCTTGTCGAAACCTTCAGTCACAATCATTCCCTTCGGTAGCCTTATGCATGGAAATTCTAGGTCTTATGACTGCTGCATCGGACGCGATCCCCTTTGCTCGTTTTCACATGCGACCTCTTCAGCTCTGTATGCTGAATCAATGGTGCAGGGATTACACAAAGATATCTCAATTAATATCTTTAAAACCGATTGTACGACACTCTCTAACGTGGTGGACAGATCACCATCGTTTAATTCAGGGGGCTTCTTTTGTTCTTCCGACCTGGACTGTAATTTCAAAAGATGCAAGTCTTACAGGTTGGGGAGCTGTGTGGTGATCTCTGACGGCACAAGGAGTTTGGGAATCTCAGGAGGTGAGATTACCGATCAATATTTTGGAACTCCGTGCAATTTTCAGAGCTCTTCAGTCTTGGCCTCTTCTGAAGAGAGAATCGTTCATTTGTTTTCAGACAGACAATGTCACAACTGTGGCATACATCAATCATCAAGGAGGGACTCACAGTCCTCTGGCTATGAAAGAAGTATCTCGAATTCTGGTTTGGGCGGAATCCAGCTCCTGTCTAATCTCTGCGGTTCATATCCCAGGTATAGACAATTGGGAAGCGGATTATCTCAGTCGCCAAACGTTGCATCCGGGCGAATGGTCTCTTCACCCAGAGGTATTTCTTCAGATTGTTCAAATGTGGGAGCTTCCAGAAATAGATCTGATGGCGTCTCATCTAAACAAGAAACTTCCCTGGTATCTGTCCAGATCCCGGGATCCTCAGGCGGAAGCAGTGGATGCATTATCACTTCCTTGGAAGTATCATCCTGCCTATATCTTTCCGCCTCTAGTTCTTCTTCCAAGAGTAATCTCCAAGATTCTGAAGGAATGCTCGTTTGTTCTGTTGGTAGCTCCGGCATGGCCTCACAGGTTTTGGTATGCGGATCTTGTCCGGATGGCCTCTTGCCATCCGTGGACTCTTCCGCTAAGACCAGACCTTCTGTCGCAAGGTCCTTTTTTCCATCAGGATCTCAAATCCTTAAATTTAAAGGTATGGAGATTGAACGCTTGATTCTTGGTCAAAGAGGTTTCTCTGACTCTGTGATTAATACTATGTTACAGGCTCGTAAATCTGTATCTAGAGAGATATATTATAGAGTCTGGAACACTTATATTTCTTGGTGTCTTTCTCATCATTTTTCTTGGCATTCTTTTAGAATTCCGAGAATTTTACAGTTTCTTCAGGATGGTTTAGATAAAGGTTTATCCGCAAGTTCTTTGAAAGGACAAATCTCTGCTCTTTCTGTTCTTTTTCACAGAAAGATTGTTAATCTTCCTGATATTCATTGTTTTGTACAAGCTTTGGTTCGTATAAAACCTGTCATTAAGTCAATTTCTCCTCCTTGGAGTTTGAATTTGGTTCTGGGGGCTCTTCAAGCTCCTCCTTTTGAACCCATGCATTCATTGGACATTAAATTACTTTCTTGGAAAGTTTTGTTCCTTTTGGCGATCTCTTCTGCCAGAAGAGTCTCTGAATTATCTGCTCTTTCTTGTGAGTCTCCTTTTCTGATTTTTCATCAGGATAAGGCGGTGTTGCGAACTTCTTTTGAATTTTTACCTAAGGTTGTGAATTCCAACAACATTAGTAGAGAAATTGTGGTTCCCTCATTATGTCCTAATCCTAAGAATTCTAAGGAGAAATCGTTGCATTCTTTGGATGTTGTTAGAGCTTTGAAATATTATGTTGAAGGTACTAAGTCTTTCCAAAAGACTTCTAGTCTATTTGTTATCTTTTCCGGTTCTAGAAAAGGCCAGAAAGCTTCTGCCATTTCTTTGGCATCTTGGTTGAAATCTTTAATTCATCATGCCTATGTCGAGTCGGGTAAAACTCCGCCTCAAAGGATTACAGCTCATTCTACTAGGTCAGTTTCTACTTCCTGGGCGTTTAAGAATGAAGCTTCGGTTGATCAGATTTGCAAAGCAGCAACTTGGTCCTCTTTGCATACTTTTACTAAATTCTACCATTTTGATGTATTTTCTTCTTCTGAAGCAGTTTTTG
This sequence comes from Bombina bombina, assembly GCF_027579735.1. Lineage (NCBI taxonomy): Eukaryota > Metazoa > Chordata > Amphibia > Anura > Bombinatoridae > Bombina > Bombina bombina. The sequence goes on along the minus strand of NC_069501.1, from coordinate 238,882,208 downwards.
GTAGAAAAGTACTTCAGGCAGCGGTTTCAGTTTGAATCTTCTGTTTATGTTTTTTATTAAACTTTATTTTGGGTGTGGATTATTTTCAGCAGGAATTGGCTGTCTTTATTTTTATCCCTCCCTCTCTAGTGACTCTTGCGTGGAAAGATCCACATCTTGGGTAGTCATTATCCCATGCGTCACTAGCTCATGGACTCTTGCTAATTACATGAAAGAAAACATAATTTATGTAAGAACTTACCTGATAAATTCATTTCTTTCATATTAGCAAGAGTCCATGAGGCCCGCCCTTTTTTGTGGTGGTTATGATTTTTTTGTATAAAGCACAATTATTCCAATTCCTTATTTTATATGCTTTCGCACTTTTTTCTTATCACCCCACTTCTTGGCTATTCGTTAAACTGATTTGTGGGTGTGGTGAGGGGTGTATTTGTAGGCATTTTGAGGTTTGGGAAACTTTGCCCCTCCTGGTAGGAATGTATATCCCATACGTCACTAGCTCATGGACTCTTGCTAATATGAAAGAAATGAATTTATCAGGTAAGTTCTTACATAAATTATGTTTTTCTGTTTTTTAATAACGCATACAAATATCCTGTATTTTCTAGTTGTATTCTAATAAAGATACTGATAAATAATTATATACAGTTGTAATGAAAATATTCAACCCCCATTGCAAATCAGGTTTATTGCCAAAATGTACAGACTTCAAGCTGTTTGTAATGAACAAATCAAGCAAAAGCAATTGAAATAGCTCAACACAACGAATGTTTCAAGTGGCATATGTATATGATTTTGAGCATATTGGAGCTGACTTTTCTTGTGCTTTTGGGTCAGTAGTGGTGTACCTGTTGGAGTTCTGGCATGGAAACCTATTGCGTTTAGTACACAACTTACTGTGCAAACGGTAACCTCAGTGCCTGTTGCCAACAAGTCTTGCTGCAGGTCTTTTGCAGTCACTCAATGGTTTTTCTCAATCTGCTTTCTCAGAAATCTGTTTGCAACCGTTGATATTTTCTTTTTTTTGCCCTGTTCAGGTAGTGTAACCACTGTTCCTTTAACTTTGAACTTGCAAACTATCGCCTAGATTTAGAGTTTGGCGTTAGCCGTCAAAACCAGCGTTAGGGGCTCCTGACGCTGGTTTTGGGCTACCGCTGGTATTTAGAGTCTTGTAGGTAAGGGTCTAACGCTCACTTTCCAGCCACGACTTTTCCATACCGCAGATCCCCCTACGCCATTTGCGTATCCTATCTTTTCAATGGGATCTTTCTAACGCTGGTATTTAGAGTCTTGGCTGAAGTGAGCGTTAGAAATCTAACGACAAGACTCCAGCCGCAGAGAAAAGCCAGGAGTTAAGAGCTTTCTGGGCTAACGCCGGTTTATAAAGCTCTTAACTACTGTGCTCTAAAGTATGCTAACACCCATAAACTACCTATGTACCCCTAAACCGAGGTCCCCCTACTTCGCCGCCACTATAATAATTTTTTTTTAACCCCTAATCTGCCGACTGCACACCGCCACAACCTACGTTATCCCTATGTACCCCTAATCTGCTGCCCCTAACATCGCCGACACCTACATAATATTTATTAACCCCTAATCTGCCCCCCTCAACGTTATTAACTATTTAATAGCTATTGTACCTGGTTAAAATAAATACAAAGTTGCCTGTAAAATAAATATTAATCCTAAAATAGCTGCAATATAATTATTATTTATATTGTAGCTATATTAGGGTTTATTTTACAGGTAAGTATTTAGCTTTAAATAGGAATAATTTTTTTAATAAGAGTTAATTTTTTTCGTTAGATAAAAATTATATTTAACTTAGGGGGGTGTTAGTGTTAGGGTTAGACTTAGCTTTAGGGGTTAATAAATTTAATAGAGTAGCGGTGAGGCCCGGTCGGCAGATTAGGGGTTAATACTTGAAGTCAGGTGTCAGTGATGTTAGGGAGGGCAGATTAGGGGTTAACACTATTTATTATAGGGTTATTGAGGCGGGAGTGAGGCGGATTAGGGGTTAATAACTTTATTATAGTAGCGGTGAGGTCCGGTCGGCATATTAGGGGTTAATAAGTGTAGATAGGTGGCGGCGACGTTGGGGGCGGCAGATTAGGGGTTAATAAATATAATATAGGGGTCGGAGGGTGTTAGGGGCAGCAGATTAGGGGGACATAGGGATAACAGTTAATTGTATAATGGACAAAGATGTGAACGTTGTGTTCGAAATATTAAAAACAGGTGTCAAAAAATGAGATCTACAAAAGCAGTTGAAACAAACATGTGAATATAAATACAGAAATGTGATCCACAAAAACATATATATATACACTCAGTCCAGAGTTGTGAGAGCAAATCGCAAAATGTGAAAAAATGTCGAAAAAAATGTTGAAGAAAATCTTTTGAGAGCAACTAGTGTGTACACAAACTAGTAAACGTGATTAAAAAGTCATTCAGAAAGTGTGATGTAGAATTTTATGGTTCCTGTATTTTACTCCATTTGTTGGAATGTTCCTTTATTTTGTAATCCTAGAAAATGCTTGAAGATCAAATATAAAAATATATACAAATGTGAAAAAAAAATGTGAACGATGTATGGAAAAAATAAAAATAAGAAAAATGGAAATAGAAGTACTCTGGGGATGCCTCAAGGCCTGTAAATGAAAAATACGGACATAGTGTAATACTGTTTAGGTATTTTAAAATTGAAAGGAATAAAACTCACCATATATCTGTCAAAGCGTTTCGGCCTGCCAAGACTTATATACCCTTGTCTGACCAATCATTTCTACATTGATGGCGCCAAAATTTTGCGCCAAAAACGTTAAACCGGAAATGGTAAACCGAAAGTGGTTAGATGTTTAACCGGATGTTGTTCAATTGTAAACATCCGTCTCAGCAAATTACTTATCTGAGAGATATAGTACTTAATTGTACCACATTGTTTCCCATTGATGTGTATTTATCACCTATCTGGTGTTTGTTTGTTGGGCTTCCAATATATTATCGGGTACCGTAACTTCGAAAAACTGGAAATGTGTGGAGCAATGTGACTTCCGGTATGATTCTCTAAAACCGGAAGTGAGAGAGAAGAAGACTTCCGGTTTCTCCCGGATGTTTACATTGTATCTTATTGTGTAATCTATTTATCCCACATTGTCTAGATTTTGAATTTGGGTTCCCATTGGTGTATCTTTATCACCTATCTGATGTCTACTTATTGGGCTTCCAGTTTGGGTACCATAATTCCGAAAAAACGGAAGTGTGTGGGGCAATTAACCTCCGGTATGATTTTCTAAAGCCGGAAGTGAAAGAGAAGACATCCGGTTTCTCCCGGATGTTTACATTATATTAATATAGTATGAAATCGATTGGTTAAGACCAGGATATATGATTCTAGAGTTCATATGTTTATAAAACATACAAATCAGAAATACATTGTATTTTATCATATAGTTGATTAGCATGTATCATTCTAGATTGTCATATTAAAACACATGCTATTAATTGCGTACAAATCAAGGGTAAGTTTCACATATAAAATTAATGTGGTAGATATATATCCTTCTAGGTTCGTATAATCCTAAAGAATGGATATTTTATGTGTGATGTGTTGCTTATATTTAGAGTAGAAAAGTTATGGACTGGTACGTTTTTCGAGAAAAGAGGTAAAATAAAAGAATTATATTGCAACCCCTCTAAGGCCTAGATTTGGAGTTTGGCGGTAGAAGGGCTGTTAACGCTCCGCGGGCTTTTTTCTGGCCGCACCATAAAATTAACTCTGGTATCGAGAGTTCAAACAAATGCTGCGTTAGGCTCCAAAAAAGGAGCGTAGAGCATTTTTACCGCAAATGCAACTCTCGATACCAGAGTTGCTTACGGACGCGGCCAGCCTCAAAAACGTGCTTGTGCACGATATCCCCATAGGAAACAATGGGGCTGTTTGAGCTGAAAAAAAACCTAACACCTGCAAAAAAGCAGCGTTCAGCTCCTAACGCAGCCCCATTGTTTCCTATGGGGAAACACTTCCTACGTCTGCACCTAACACTCTAACATGTACCCCGAGTCTAAACACCCCTAACCTTACACTTATTAACCCCTAATCTGCCGCTCCCGCTATCGCTGACCCCTGCATATTTTTTTTAACCCCTAATCTGCCGCTCCGTAAACCGCCGCAACCTACGTTATCCCTATGTACCCCTAATCTGCCTGCCCCTAACACCGCCGACCCCTAGATTATATTTATTAACCCCTAATCTGCCCCCCTCAACGTCGCCGACACCTGCCTACACTTATTAACCCCTAATCTGCCGAGCGGACCTGAGCGCTACTATAATAAAGTAATTAACCCCTAATCCGCCTCACTAACCCTATCATAAATAGTATTAACCCCTAATCTGCCCTCCCTAACATCGCCGACACCTAACTTCAATTATTAACCCCTAATCTGCCGACTGGAGCTCACCGCTATTCTAATAAATGTATTAACCCCTAAAGCTAAGTCTAACCTTAACACCCCCCTAAGTTAAATATAATTTACATCTAACGAAATAAATTAACTCTTATTAAATAACTTATTCCTATTTAAAGCTAAATACTTACCTGTAAAATAAATCCTAATATAGCTACAATATAAATTATAATTATATTATAGCTATTTTAGGATTAATATTTATTTTACAGGCAACTTTGTAATTATTTTAACCAGGTACAATAGCTATTAAATAGTTAAGAACTATTTAATAGTTACCTAGTTAAAATAATAACAAATTTACCTGTAAAATAAATCCTAACCTAAGTTATAATTAAACCTAACACTACCCTATCAATAAATTAATTAAATAAACTACCTACAATTAACCTAACACTACACTATCAATAAATAAATAAAATACAATTGCTACAAATAACTACAATTACATAAACTAACTAAAGTACAAAAAATAAAAAAGAACTAAGTTACAAAAAATAAAAAAGTATTTACAAACATAAGAAAATTATTACAACAATTTTAAACTAATTACACCTACTCTAAGCCCCCTAATAAAATAACAAAGACCCCCAAAATAATAAATGCCCTACCCTATTCTAAATTAAAAAAGTTAAAAGCTCTTTTACCTTACCAGCCCTGAACAGGGCCCTTTGCGGGGCATGCCCCAAGAATTTCAGCTCTTTTGCCTGTAAAAAAAAAACATACAATACCCCCCCCCAACATTACAACCCACCACCCACATACCCCTAATCTAACCCAAACCCCCCTTAAATAAACCTAACACTAATCCCCTGAAGATCTTCCTACCTTGTCTTCACCATCCAGGTATCACCGATCCGTCCTGGCTCCAACATCTTCATCCAACCCAAGCGGGGGTTGGCGATCCATCATCCGGTGGCTGAAGAGGTCCAGAAGAGGCTCCAAAGTCTTCCTCCTATCCGGCAAGAAGAGGACATCCGGACCGGCAAACATCTTCTCCAAGCGGCATCTTCGATCTTCTTGCATCCGGTGCGGAGCGGGTCCATCTTGAAGCAGGCGACGCGGATCCATCCTCTTCTTCCGTTGTCTCCCGACGAATGACGGTTCCTTTAAGGGACGTCATCCAAGATGGCGTCCCTTGAATTCCGATTGGCTGATTGAACTTGATTCTGATTGGCTGATTCCATCAGCCAATCAGAATTTTCCTACCTTAATTCCGATTGGCTGATAGAATCCTATCAGCCAATCGGAATTCAAGGGACGCCATCTTGGATGACGTCCCTTAAAGGAACCGTCATTCGTCGGGAGACAACGGAAGAAGAGGATGGATCCGCGTCGCCTGCTTCAAGATGGACCCGCTCCGCACCGGATGCAAGAAGATCGAAGATGCCGCTTGGAGAAGATGTTTGCCAGTCCGGATGTCCTCTTCTTGCCGGATAGGAGGAAGACTTTGGAGCCTCTTCTGGACCTCTTCAGCCACCGATGATGGATCGCCAACCCCCGCTTGGGTTGGATGAAGATGTTGGAGCCAGGACGGATCGGTGATACCTGGATGGTGAAGACAAGGTAGGAAGATCTTCAGGGGATTAGTGTTAGGTTTATTTAAGGGGGGTTTTGGGTTAGATTAGGGGTATGTGGGTGGTGGGTTGTAATGTTGGGGGGGGTATTGTATGTTTTTTTTTTACAGGCAAAAGAGCTGAAATTCTTGGGGGCATGCCCCGCAAAAGGGCCCTGTTCAGGGCTGGTAAGGTAAAAGAGGTAAAAGAGCTTTTAACTTTTTTAATTTAGAATAGGGTAGGGCATTTATTATTTGGGGGTCTTTGTTATTTTTATTAGGGGGCTTAGAGTAGGTGGTAATTAGTTTAAAATTGTTTGTAATAATTTTCTTATGTTTGTAAATATTTTTTTATTTTTTGTAACTTAGTTCTTTTTTATTTTTTGTACTTTAGTTAGTTTATGTAATTGTAGTTATTTGTAGCAATTGTATTTTATTTATTTATTGATAGTGTAGTGTTAGGTTAATTGTAGGTAGTTTATTTAATTAATTTATTGATAGGGTAGTGTTAGGTTTAATTATATCTTAGGTTAGGATTTATTTTACAGGTAAATTTGTTATTATTTTAACTAGGTAATTATTAAATAGTTCTTAACTATTTAATAGCTATTGTACCTGGTTAAAATAATTACAAAGTTGCCTGTAAAATAAATATTAATCCTAAAATAGCTATAATATAATTATAATTTATATTGTAGCTATATTAGGATTTATTTTACAGGTAAGTATTTAGCTTTAAATAGGAATAAGTTATTTAATAAGAGTTAATTAATTTTGTTAGATGTAAATTATATTTAAAGTTAGGGGGGGTGTTAGTGTTAGGGTTAGACTTAGCTTTAGGGGTTAATAAATTTAATAGAGTAGCGGTGAGGCCCGGTCGGCAGATTAGGGGTTAATACTTGAAGTCAGGTGTCAGTGATGTTAGGGAGGGCAGATTAGGGGTTAACACTATTTATTATAGGGTTATTGAGGCGGGAGTGGGAGTGGGCGGATTAGGGGTTAATAACTTTATTATAGTAGCGGTGAGGTCCGGTCGGCATATTAGGGGTTAATAAGTGTAGATAGGTGGCGGCGACGTTGGGGGCGGCAGATTAGGGGTTAATAAATATAATATAGGGGTCGGAGGGTGTTAGGGGCAGCAGATTAGGGGGACATAAGGATAACGTAGGTGGCGGCGCTTTGCGGTCGGAAGATTAGGGGTTAATTATTGAAGGTAGGTGTCGGCGATGTTAGGGAGGGCAGATTAGGGGTTAATACTATTTATGATAGGGTTAGTGAGGCGGATTAGGGGTTAATAACTTTATTATAGTAGCGCTCAGGTCCGCTCGGCAGATTAGGGGTTAATAAGTGTAGGCAGGTGTCGGCGGAGGGGTGAGGGGGGGCAGATTAGGGGTTAATAAATATAATATAGGGGTCGGCGGTGTTAGGGGCAGCAGATTAGAGGTACATAAGGATAACGTAGGTGGCGGCGCTTTGCGGTCGGAAGATTAGGGGTTAATTATTGTAAGTAGCTGGCGGCGACGTTGTGGGGGGCAGGTTAGGGGTTTAATAAATGTAATACAGGGGTCGGCGGGGTTAGGGGCAGCAGATTAGGGGTACATAAGTATAACGTAGGTGGCGGTCGGCAGATTAGGGGTTAAAAATTTTTAATCGAGTGGCGGCGATGTGGGGGGACCTCGGTTTAGGGGTACATAGGTAGTTTATGGGTGTTAGTGTACTTTAGGGTACAGTAGTTAAGAGCTTTAGGAAACCGGCGCGTTAGCCCAGAAAAGCTCTTAACTACTGCTATTTTCAGGCGGCTGGAGTTTTGTCGTTAGAGCTCTAACGCTCACTTCAGAAACGACTCTAAATACCGGCGTTAGGAAGATCCCATTGAAAAGATAGGATACGCAATTGACGTAAGGGGATCTGCGGTATGGAAAAGTCGCGGCTGAAAAGTGAGCGTTAGACCCTTTAATCACTGACTCCAAATACCAGCGGGCGGCCAAAACCAGCGTTAGGAGCCTCTAACGCTGGTTTTCACGGCTACCGCCGAACTCTAAATCTAGGCCTAAGTTAGCCTACTATTGTTAATACAAAAGGCAAGAAAAAACTAGAATAAAATGGAAATGTTTACTAAGGTGGATTGTCCTTTGTATATTACATATATTATATTAAAAAATTGGAGCGAAAGAGAGACTTTTCTACCAATCTTGAAAGCATGTTAGAAACATGTTAAGTCGATTGGTGACTATATGGAGAATTGACCTGTACATATTATTACTTTATATAACCCAAAAAGTAAGAGCATATTCGAGCAAGAAAGAGTTTTCGACCAGTGAAATGTTTTTGATCACTTGTTGGTGTTGCTTTAAGTGGAGTGTGGGACATTACATAAAAAAGTATTTTTATGTGACCCAAGGGTAAAAAGAAATATAGGAGCAAGAAGGAGACTTGTCAACCAATAAATATTATTTTGATCACTTGATGGTGTTACTATAAATTGGATATGGGACATTACAAAAAATAGTGAGGGCTCAAATAGCGAATTTGGTTAATTTGACAAAACATGCTATCTGTGTTGAGTGGGATCACTACATCTTAGAGTGAACTGATAGTTATGATCTATATCATCCCTTAATTAGTCTGGTTTAGGTCTGAAGTACCCATATCTGTGATCGGTGACTCTGTTGTTATTGTCACCTGAAATTCAATTCCATGGATAATGGGAATTGTCCTAATTAGATAGTATTTGGCTATCTAAAAGTATATATGTTTGGTCTAAATATACAAGGATCAAGTATGTACTTGGGTTGTCTGAAAGAGTATGTATTAATCCTTTTTATAATCCTGTATTGTGATCTGTGTTCTTCATATTTATATCTCTTGTTTACTCCTATATATGTTTTGGAGTGAAGAATTCAATAAGATTTTTTCTTTCCCTTGTTCTTTTCTGTTGTTGTGTAGTAGATTTCATATTCATATAGTGATATGATTACTTCAGACTTAGAAGATGGGATAAGTCTTCCTTGTTGTTTAGACCCTTCGGATAAAGACAGTCCAGGTCAAAAATCCATCTTGACTCTGCAATTAAAAGCCTTTTTTCATAGTCCCCTCCCCTCCAGTTTGGTTTTATTATTTGAATCCCATAAAAGCTGAGGTCTTTGATGTTTCCTCTATGTTTGATGGAGAAATGTCTGTATAGGGCCGTGTCGGTGTTACCGTGCTCAATCTGTAACAGATGTTCTCGTATTATGTCTTTTAGACACCTTGAGGTCTGTCCGACGTATTGGCGTCCACAACTTCATTGGACTATATAGATCGTGCCCTTGTTGCTGCACCTTATCAGGCTCTTTATCTCATATTTGGTATTAGAGTTGTGGGAAGTGAAGTTCTTGATTTTCAACCCCCTCTTGCACGCCTTGCAGCTAGGGCACGGATAGAATCCTTTGATGTGTTTCCCTTATGTGTCTTTTATTTTTGTTTCTCTCAGACGTGGAATACTGGGGGATAATATGTTCTTCAAGTTGTCCAGTTTTCTGTAGATGAATCTCAGTTTCTCAATGAGAGTTTCTCCTATAATGTCGTCATTCTTCAACAAGTGCCAATGTTTTTGTATGATTTTTTCTATTATCCGTCTGTTTTCACTATACTGTGTAATAAAGGCAACATCTATGGGATTGGTGTTGTCATCTGTTGCAACCCTCTTATCCTTATACTTGAGTAGTTCTTTGCGGTCTCTGCTTCTGACCTCCTCTATGTCTTTATTGAGTCTCTCTTCATCATATCCTCTTTCCAGGAATCGTGTCTTTAGTACCTCCGCCTAAGTTTCCCATAGGTTGTGGTCTGAGCAGTTCTTTTTCAATCTGAGTAGCTGCCCCTTCGGTATATTTTCCTTCCATCTAGAGTGGTGACAACTCTCATTGTGGATGTAGTTGTTGCAGTCCACTGGTTTAAAATATGTGGAGGTCTTGAGTTCCCCATTAACGATCGTTATCTTCAAGTCCAGAAATGTGATCTCAGTACTGCTGATCTCGTAGGTGAATCTGAGATTGTTGATGTTCTTGTTCATGACGCTTAGAGTGTGTTCCAAATCCTCTTTAGAGCCTTTCCATATCATAAGGATGTCATCTATGTACCTGTGATATGATACCAGGTCCGCGCCGGCTGGGCAGGATTCCCAGAAGATGTGTTCCCATCTGCCCATGTAAAGATTGGCATAGCTCAGCGCGAACCTGGTACCCATGGCTGTACCGCACAGTTGTCTATAGAATCTCCCATCGTGGTGAAAATAATTATGTGTCAGAATATAACTGATCCCTTCAAGAATAAATTCTTTCTGACGATCTGGCACTGTATGGTCCTTCTTTAAAAAGTACTCAATCGCTTCTCGACCTCCCTCATGCGGTATGCTGGTGTACAGGGAGGTCAAATCGCATGTAACGAGTAGGTAACCTTCCTTCCAATCTGTATTCTCCAGGATGTTCAAAATCTGGGTTGAATCTCTCACATAGGTAGTCGTGTTACGTATTTCTGGAGGTTTCTGTCTAGATATTCCGACAGATTGCTGGATAATGACCCTATGCCGGAGATAATGGGTCTTCCCGGGGGGTTGTGGAGTGTCTTGTGTATTTTAGGGAGGTAGTAGAAGACTGGAGTGATTGGGTGTTCTACATTTATGTATCTGTATTCTTTATGTTTGAGAATCTCGTTGTTGTGGGCCTCACCTAAAATCTTATCCAATTCTCTCTTATATACTCCTACCGGGTTATTTCTCAAAACCTCATAGGTTTCTTTATCGGAAAGAATTCTTTTACATTCTATGTTGAAGTCTTCTTTATTCAAAACTACAATTCCACCTCCCTTATCTGCAGGTTTTATTACTAGATCTTTGTTGTTTTCCAATTCTCTGATGGTTTGTATCTGAGTCTTCGATAAGTTATGTTTATGTCTGGTTAGTTGTTTCTGATTGATGTTTCTCAGGTCATTGCTTACCATCGTTTCGAAGGTTTCTATAGCATTGCCTTTACTGGTTGTGGGATAGAAGGATGAGATGGGTCTCAAGTCAGAATGTTGATAGGGATCCGTACTTTGTTGTATGCTTTGTCTAGTGTTCCGAATCCTTATGTCTGATTCGACGGGTGATTTCATAAAGTGGCGTTTTAAGGTTAGTTTCCTTACGAATTGCTTAACGTTGACGAACGTGTCAAATTTGTTAAGTCCCTTGGAGGGGGCGAAAGAGAGGCCATAGCTAAGGATCGAATTTTCTTTGCCCGTTAGGGTGATGGTACTAAGATTATAGATCCCTTTATAGGTAGCATCCTCCTCTGGGCTTTTGTTCTTTTTTTGTTCTTTATTACCATTTAATCTCCTTCCGCCCCTCTTTCCCCTGTGATTTTTCTTTTTTCCATTGGGTGCTGGAATTCTTCTGTGTTGGAATTTTTCCTTTTCATAGAGGTTCTTTCTAACTCTCTGGTTGTTATTTGATGTTCCTCTAAAAAACGTTGTCCAGAATTGGAGGCTTTTGGAATATCATTTGTGTTTCCACTGGAAGTCTTATTGGCCGGTATTGTGTTCATTTGTCTCGGGTCTAACTGTATGTTTACCCGGCTTTGTGTCTCGCCAGTGGGTCTCATTTTATTCATACCGGGTGTGTTCTTATACCCCTGATGTTCCCTCCTATTGTCATAGGAGTTGTAGAAGTAATGTTCCTGATTTCGTTGATACGGTTGTTTATTGAATCTGTTTGGAGTATAAGTTTCTTCCTCATACCCAAATTGGCGTTCCCTCCTATCATTGTGTTGAGCATAGTTTCTTCCATAATTGGTTCTATCGTTGTTTCTTCATCTTGGGTATTGGTTGTTTCCATATGTGAATCTGTCATTTGGATTCCAGCTTGGAGAATTGAAGTTCTCTTTGTATTGGTGTTGTCTGTGTGGGTTGTAGTGATTCGACCCCCTGTCATAGTAGAAGTCCTCACTTCTATTGTCTCTATTGTTTGTGGCTCTTCTTAGGCGACGATGGTATCCCCACTGACCCCTGTTGTTATATCCGGGGTTAGATCTTTCTGTGTTCCACCCTTGGTGATGGATTTGTTGTCTTTGTTTCATATCCATTATTCTTTCCCCTCGGGGTGTGGGGTTCGTATTCATAGAATCGGTCCCCTCTATCTTGAAATCTCTGTGTCTGTCTGTTCTTTTTATAGGTTACTGTAGTCCAACCTTCTTCATCAGTGGCTGTTCTATTATCCGAATTCTCCGGAGGTGCAGTTTCTTAAGTGGTGTTATTCTCGTCATTGCCTCTATTCCTGATGATGTTAAGTTCTCTGTTCAGCTTCCTGCTTTTTTTATTAATTATGTCTTCTCTAATCTTGGAGATCTTCTTGTCTAAGTTCTCCTTTCTCTCGACGATCTCTTTTGTCTCTATAATGTGGCCTTCTGGTCCAATTAAATCGTCTTCATTAACCTTTATTTCTGTGTCTACCTGCTTCAGGATGGTTTCTCTATGCTCAATGATAGCTTTCATAAGGGATCTTGATGCTTTTAAGAGTATGTCAGACCATTGCTTAATAAACTCTGGATTATCGGATTGAGATGCACACTCTTTCTTTATTATTAACCCTTTTCGGGATGATATTGAGCTCTAGACATTTTCTAAGAAATGTAACTTCAGCCTTGTACTTGACTTCCTGGATTAATAGCCTCTCTAAGTTCTTAAATATATTTGTATTATCTACTGTTCCTGATATACCCTGATTCATAGGATCTGATATGTCATTAATTTCTAAAGTAATTTCTCTCCTTAATGATTTTGTGAAATCCATCTTGTTGTGTTAACTCAAGATGAAATGTAAATATCAAAAAGCGGCTGCTATAAAATATTGGGGAATGAGATAAGATTTAGAGAATAGTGTTATCTTACAGCGCTGCGTGTGGTGACCTCTAGCTCCTGTCTGAAGTGGGCCCCCCCAAACACCCACTAGGTGAATAAGAAATGTAAAAATAGGTAGATAGGAGCGCAACAAATAGGCAAGGTCTTATAAAAATTTTTGGTTATAGATCTAATGCTAGACCATGGGCTAGAATAGCATTTAGTAAATGTATGGAAAAAGTCTCTAGATAAGATTATATAGCACAGGGATAGGCTCAGATGTTTGATTTAAAATGATTATAAAATTTATTACAGTTTGCACAAAATATCATATAATTAAAAAACAATTAAGTACATGGATCCATGTTGACAAAATCCTATATTATATAAGTATGTCCTGAATAGTCTAAAACAAATTTTTGCTGTTAGAGTATTAAATTATGTATGAGTCTCACACATACAATGGTGTGGTCACTCTAATATGTGACCTCCCTAATGTAGTCTACACAAAAAATTTGATTATAAAAACAAAGAAACAACAATAAATGTCATATAGGGATGGAAACAGTTAATTGTATAATGGACAAAGATGTGAACGTTGTGTTCAAAATATTAAAAACAGGTGTCAAAAAATGAGATCTACAAAAGCAGTTGAAACAAACATGTGAATATAAATACAAATACAGAAATGTGATCCACAAAAACATATATATATACACTCAGTCCAGAGTTGTGAGAGCAAATCGCAAAATGTGAAAAAATGTCGAAAAAAATGTTGAAGAAAATCTTTTGAGAGCAACTAGTGTGTACACAAACTAGTAAACGTGATTAAAAAGTCATTCAGAAAGTGTGATGTAGAATTTTAAGGTTCCTGGATTTTACTCCATTTGTTGGAATGTTCCTTTATTTGTGATCCTAGAAAATGCTTGAAGATCAAATATAAAAATATATAAAAATGTGAAGAAAAAAATGTGAACGATGTATGGAAAAAATAAAAATAAAAAATAAGTCTCTCTTTCGCTCCAATTTTTTAATATAATATATGTAATATACAAAGGACAATCCACCTTAGTAAACATTTCCATTTTATTCTATTTTTTTCTTGCCTTTTGTATTAACAATAGTAGGCTAACTTAGAGGGGTTGCAATATAATTCTTTTATTTTACCTCTTTTCTCGAAAAATGTACCAGTCCATAACTTTTCTACTCTAAATCTAAGCAACACATCACACATAAAATATCCATTCTTTAGGATTATACGAACCTAGAAGGATATATATCTTCCACATTAATTTTATATGTGAAACTTACCCTTGATTTGTACGCAATTAATAGCATGTGTTTTAATATGACAATCTAGAATGATACATGCTAATCAACTATATGATAAAATACAATGTATTTCTGATTTGTATGTTTTATAAACATATGAACTCTAGAATCATATATCCTGGTCTTAACCAATCGATTTCATACTATATTAATATAATGTAAACATCCGGGAGAAACCGGATGTCTTCTCTTTCACTTCCGGCTTTAGAAAATCATACCGGAGGTTAATTGCCCCACACACTTCCATTTTTTCGGAATTATGGTACCCAAACTGGAAGCCCAATAAGTAGACACCAGATAGGTAATAAAGATACACCAATGGGAACCCAAATTAAAAATCTAGACAATGTGGGATACATAGATTACACAATAAGATACAATGTAAACATCCGGGAGAAATCGGAAGTCTTCTTCTCTCTCACTTCCGGTTTTAGAGAATCATACCGGAAGTCACATTGCTCCACACATTTCCGGTTTTTCGAAGTTACGGTACCCGATAATATATTGGAAGCCCAACAAACAAACACCAGATAGGTGATAAATACACATCAATGGGAAACAATGTGGTACAACTAAGTACTATATCTCTCAGATAAGTAATTTGCTGAGACGGATGTTTACAATTGAACAACATCCGGTTAAACATCTAACCACTTCCGGTTTACCATTTCCAGTTTAACGTTTTTGGCGCAAAATTTTGGCGCCATCAATGTAGAAATGATTGGTCAGACAAGGGTATATAAGTCTTGGCTCACCCATACCATGTATTAGTCTTGAAAAAGGCCTCCTTGGCAGGCTGAAACGCGTTGACAGATATATGGTGAGTTTTATTCCTTTCAATTTTAAAATACCTAAACAGTATTACACTATGTGAGTATTTTTCATTTACAGGTCTTGAGGAATCCCCAGAGTACTTCTATTTCCATTTTTTCTTATTTTTATTTTTATTTTTTATTTTTATTTTTATTTTTTCCATACATCGTTCACATTTTTTTCTTCACATTTTTATATATTTTTATATTTGATCTTCAAGCATTTTCTAGGATTACAAATGAAGGAACATTCCAACAAATGGAGTAAAATCCAGGAACCTTAAAATTCTACATCACACTTTCTGAATGACTTTTTAATCACGTTTACTAGTTTGTGTACACACTAGTTGCTCTCAAAAGATTTTCTTCAACATTTTTTTCGACATTTTTTCACATTTTGCAATTTGCTCTCACAACTCTGGACTGAGTGTATATATATATATGTTTTTGTGGATCACATTTCTGTATTTGTATTTATATTCACATGTTTGTTTCAACTGCTTTTGTAGATCTCATTTTTTTACAGCTGTTTTTAATATTTCGAACACAACGTTCACATCTTTGTCCATTATACAATTAACTGTTTCCACCCCTATATGACATTTATTGTTGTTTCTTTGTTTTTATAATCAAATTTTTTGTTTAGACTACATTAGGGAGGTCACATATTAGAGTGACCACACCATTGTATGTGTGAGACTCATACATAATTTAATACTCTAACAGCAAAAATTTGTTTTAGACTATTCAGGACATACTTATATAATATAGGATTTTGTCAACATGGATCCATGTACTTAATTGTTTTTTAATTATATGATATTTTGTGCAAACTGTAATACATTTTATAATCATTTTAAATCAAACATCTGAGCATATCCCTGTGCTATATAATCTTATCTAGAGACTTTTTCCATACATTTACTAAATGCTATTCTAACCCATGGTCTAGCATTAGATCTATAACCAAAACATTTTATAAGACCTTGCCTATTTGTGGTGCTCCTATCTACCTATTTTTACATTTCTTATTCACCTAGTGGGTGTTTGGGGGGCCCACTTCAGACAGGAGCTAGAGGTCACCACACGCAGCGCTGTAAGATAACACTATTCTCTAAATCTTATCTCATTCCCCAATATTTTATAGCAGCCGCCTTTTGATATTTACATTTCATCTTGAGTTAACACAACAAGATGGATTTCACAAAATCATTAAGGAGAGAAATCACTTTAGAAAACAGAATTTATGTTTACCTGATAAATTACTTTCTCCAACGGTGTGTCCCGGTCCACGGCGTCATCCTTACTTGTGGGATATTCTCTTCCCCAACAGGAAATGGCAAAGAGCCCAGCAAAGCTGGTCACATGATCCCTCCTAGGCTCCGCCTACCCAGTCATTCGACCGACGTTAAGGAGGAATATTTGCATAGGAGAAACCATATGGTACCGTGGTGACTGTAGTTAAAGAAAATAAACTATCAGACCTGATTAAAAAAACCAGGGCGGGCCGGGACCGGACACACCGTTGGAGAAAGTAATTTATCAGGTAAACATAAATTCTGTTTTCTCCAACATAGGTGTGTCCGGTCCACGGCGTCATCCTTACTTGTGGGAACCAATACCAAAGCTTTAGGACACGGATGAAGGGAGGGAGCAAATCAGGTCACCTAAATGGAAGGCACCACGGCTTGCAAAACCTTTCTCCCAAAAAATAGCCTCAGAAGAAGCAAAAGTATCAAACTTGTAAAATTTGGTAAAAGTGTGCAGTGAAGACCAAGTCGCTGCCCTACATATCTGATCAACAGAAGCCTCGTTCTTGAAGGCCCATGTGGAAGCCACAGCCCTAGTGGAATGAGCTGTGATTCTTTCGGGAGGCTGCCGTCCGGCAGTCTCGTAAGCCAATCTGATGATGCTTTTAATCCAAAAAGAGAGAGAGGTAGAAGTTGCTTTTTGACCTCTCCTTTTACCGGAATAAACAACAAACAAGGAAGATGTTTGTCTAAAATCCTTTGTAGCATCTAAATAGAATTTTAGAGCGCGAACAACATCCAAATTGTGCAACAAACGTTCCTTCTTTGAAACTGGTTTCGGACACAGAGAAAGGAACGATAATCTCCTGGTTAATGTTTTTGTTAGAAACAACTTTTGGAAGAAAACCAGGTTTAGTACGTAAAACCACCTTATCTGCATGGAACACCAGATAAGGAGGAGAACACTGCAGAGCAGATAATTCTGAAACTCTTCTAGCAGAAGAAATTGCAACTAAAAACAAAACTTTCCAAGATAATAACTTAATATCAACGGAATGTAAGGGTTCAAACGGAACCCCCTGAAGAACCGAAAGAACTAAATTGAGACTCCAAGGAGGAGTCAAAGGTTTGTAAACAGGCTTAATTCTAACCAGAGCCTGAACAAAGGCTTGAACATCTGGCACAGCTGCCAGCTTTTTGTGAAGTAACACAGACAAGGCAGAAATCTGTCCCTTCAGGGAACTTGCAGATAATCCTTTTTCCAATCCTTCTTGAAGGAAGGATAGAATCTTAGGAATCTTAACCTTGTCCCAAGGGAATCCTTTAGATTCACACCAACAGATATATTTTTTCCAAATTTTGTGGTAAATCTTTCTAGTTACAGGCTTTCTGGCCTGAACAAGAGTATCGATAACAGAATCTGAGAACCCTCGCTTCGATAAGATCAAGCGTTCAATCTCCAAGCAGTCAGCTGGAGTGAAACCAGATTCGGATGTTCGAACGGACCCTGAACAAGAAGGTCTCGTCTCAAGGTAGCTTCCAAGGTGGAGCCGATGACATATTCACCAGATCTGCATACCAAGTCCTGCGTGGCCACGCAGGAGCTATCAAGATCACCGACGCCCTCTCCTGATTGATCCTGGCTACCAGCCTGGGGATGAGAGGAAACGGCGGGAACACATAAGCTAGTTTGAAGGTCCAAGGTGCTACTAGTGCATCCACTAGAGCCGCCTTGGGATCCCTGGATCTGGACCCGTAGCAAGGAACTTTGAAGTTCTGACGAGAGGCCATCAGATCCATGTCTGGAATGCCCCACAGCTGAGTGACTTGGGCAAAGATTTCCGGATGGAGTTCCCACTCCCCCGGATGCAATGTCTGACGACTCAGAAAATCCGCTTCCCAATTTTCCACTCCTGGGATGTGGATAGCAGACAGGTGGCAGGAGTGAGACTCCGCCCATAGAATGATTTTGGTCACTTCTTCCATCGCTAGGGAACTCCTTGTTCCCCCCTGATGGTTGATGTACGCAACAGTTGTCATGTTGTCTGATTGAAACCGTATGAACTTGGCCCTCGCTAGCTGAGGCCAAGCCTTGAGAGCATTGAATATCGCTCTCAGTTCCAGAATATTTATCGGTAGAAGAGATTCTTCCCGAGACCAAAGACCCTGAGCTTTCAGGGATCCCCAGACCGCGCCCCAGCCCATCAGACTGGCGTCGGTCGTGACAATGACCCACTCTGGTCTGCGGAATGTCATCCCTTGTGACAGGTTGTCCAGGGACAGCCACCAACGGAGTGAGTCTCTGGTCCTCTGATTTACTTGTATCTTCGGAGACAAGTCTGTATAGTCCCCATTCCACTGACTGAGCATGCACAGTTGTAATGGTCTTAGATGAATGCGCGCAAAAGGAACTATGTCCATTGCCGCTACCATCAAACCTATCACTTCCATGCACTTCGCTATGGAAGGAAGAGGAACGGAATGAAGTATCCGACAAGAGTCTAGAAGTTTTGTTTTTCTGGCCTCTGTCAGAAAAATCCTCATTTCTAAGGAGTCTATTATTGTTCCCAAGAAGGGAACCCTTGTTGACGGAGATAGAGAACTCTTTTCCACGTTCACTTTCCATCCGTGAGATCTGAGAAAGGCCAGGACAATGTCCGTGTGAGCCTTTGCTTGAGGAAGGGACGACGCTTGAATCAGAATGTCGTCCAAGTAAGGTACTACAGCAATGCCCCTTGGTCTTAGCACAGCTAGAAGGGACCCTAGTACCTTTGTGAAAATCCTTGGAGCAGTGGCTAATCCGAAAGGAAGCGCCACAAACTGGTAATGCTTGTCCAGGAATGCGAACCTTAGGAACCGATGATGTTCCTTGTGGATAGGAATATGTAGATACGCATCCTTTAAATCCACCGTGGTCATGAATTGACCTTCCTGGATGGAAGGAAGAATAGTTCGAATGGTTTCCATCTTGAACGATGGAACCTTGAGAAACTTGTTTAAGATCTTGAGATCTAAGATTGGTCTGAACGTTCCCTCTTTTTTGGGAACTATGAACAGATTGGAGTAGAACCCCATCCCTTGTTCTCTTAATGGAACAGGATGAATCACTCCCATTTTTAACAGGTCTTCTACACAATGTAAGAATGCCTGTCTTTTTATGTGGTCTGAAGACAACTGAGACCTGTGGAACCTCCCCCTTGGGGGAAGCCCCTTGAATTCCAGAAGATAACCTTGGGAGACTATTTCTAGCGCCCAAGGATCCAGAACATCTCTTGCCCAAGCCTGAGCGAAGAGAGAGAGTCTGCCCCCCACCAGATCCGGTCCCGGATCGGGGGCCAACATTTCATGCTGTCTTGGTAGCAGTGGCAGGTTTCTTGGCCTGCTTTCCCTTGTTCCAGCCTTGCATTGGTCTCCAAGCTGGCTTGGCTTGAGAAGTATTACCCTCTTGCTTAGAGGACGTAGCACTTTGGGCTGGTCCGTTTCTACGAAAGGGACGAAAATTAGGTTTATTTTTTGCCTTGAAAGGCCGATCCTGAGGAAGGGCGTGGCCCTTACCCCCAGTGATATCAGAGATAATCTCTTTCAAGTCGGGGGCCAAACAGCGTTTTCCCCTTGAAAGGAATGTTAAGTAGCTTGTTCTTGGAAGACGCATCAGCCGACCAAGATTTCAACCAAAGCGCTCTGCGCGCCACAATAGCAAACCCAGAATTCTTAGCCGCTAACCTAGCCAATTGCAAAGTGGCGTCTAGGGTGAAAGAATTAGCCAATTTGAGAGCATTGATTCTGTCCATAATCTCCTCATAAGGAGGAGAATCACTATCGACCGCCTTTATCAGCTCATCGAACCAGAAACATGCGGCTGTAGCGACAGGGACAATGCATGAAATTGGTTGTAGAAGGTAACCCTGCTGAACAAACATCTTTTTAAGCAAACCTTCTAATTTTTTATCCATAGGATCTTTGAAAGCACAACTATCCTCTATGGGTATAGTGGTGCGTTTGTTTAAAGTGGAAACCGCTCCCTCGACCTTGGGGACTGTCTGCCATAAGTCCTTTCTGGGGTCGACCATAGGAAACAATTTTTTAAAGATGGGGGGAGGGACGAAAGGAATACCGGGCCTTTCCCATTCTTTATTAACAATGTCCGCCACCCGCTTGGGTATAGGAAAAGCTTCTGGGAGCCCCGGGACCTCTAGGAACTTGTCCATTTTACATAGTTTCTCTGGGATGACCAACTTGTCACAATCATCCAGAGTGGATAATACCTCCTTAAGCAGAATGCGGAGATGTTCCAACTTAAATTTAAACGTAATCACATCAGGTTCAGCTTGTTGAGAAATGTTCCCTGAATCAGTAATTTCTCCCTCAGACAAAACCTCCCTGGCCCCATCAGACTGGGTTAGGGGCCCTTCAGAAACATTATTATCAGCGTCGTCATGCTCTTCAGTATCTAAAACAGAGCAGTCGCGCTTACGCTGATAAGTGTTCATTTTGGCTAAAATGTTTTTGACAGAATTATCCATTACAGCCGTTAATTGTTGCATAGTAAGGAGTATTGGCGCGCTAGATGTACTAGGGGCCTCCTGAGTGGGCAAGACTCGTGTAGACGAAGGAGGGAATGATGCAGTACCATGCTTACTCCCCTCACTTGAGGAATCATCTTGGGCATCATTGTCATTGTCACATAAATCACATTTATTTAAATGAATAGGAATTCTGGCTTCCCCACATTCAGAACACAGTCTATCTGGTAGTTCAGACATGTTAAACAGGCATAAACTTGATAACAAAGTACAAAAAACGTTTTAAAATAAAACCGTTACTGTCACTTTAAATTTTAAACTGAACACACTTTATTACTGCAATTGCGAAAAAACATGAAGGAATTGTTCAAAATTCACCAAATTTTCACCACAGTGTCTTAAAGCCTTAAAAGTATTGCACACCAAATTTGGAAGCTTTAACCCTTAAAATAACGGAACCGGAGCCATTTTTAACTTTAACCCCTTTACAGTCCCTGGTATCTGCTTTGCTGAGACCCAACCAAGCCCAAAGGGGAATACGATACCAAATGACGCCTTCAGAAAGTCTTTTCTAAGTATCAGAGCTCCTCTCACATGCGACTGCATGCCATGCCTCTCAAAAACAAGTGCGCAACACCGGCGCGAAAATGAGGCTCTGCCTATGATTTGGGAAAGCCCCTAAAGAATAAGGTGTCTAAAACAGTGCCTGCCGATATTATTATATCAAAATACCCAGATTAAATGATTCCTCAAGGCTAAATATGTGTTAATAATGAATCGATTTAGCCCAGAAAAAGTCTACAGTCTTAATAAGCCCTTGTGAAGCCCTTATTTACGATCTTAATAAACATGGCTTACCGGATCCCATAGGGAAAATGACAGCTTCCAGCATTACATCGTCTTGTTAGAATGTGTCATACCTCAAGCAGCAAGAGACTGCTCACTGTTCCCCCAACTGAAGTTAATTGCTCTCAACAGTCCTGTGTGGAACAGCCATGGATTTTAGTGACGGTTGCTAAAATCATTTTCCTCATACAAACAGAAATCTTCATCTCTTTTCTGTTTCTGAGTAAATAGTACATACCAGCACTATTTCAAAATAACAAACTCTTGATTGAATAATAAAAACTACAGTTAAACACTAAAAAACTCTAAGCCATCTCCGTGGAGATGTTGCCTGTACAACGGCAAAGAGAATGACTGAGGTAGGCGGAGCCTAGGAGGGATCATGTGACCAGCTTTGCTGGGCTCTTTGCCATTTCCTGTTGGGGAAGAGAATATCCCACAAGTAAGGATGACGCCGTGGACCGGACACACCTATGTTGGAGAAATTAATGACATATCAGATCCTATGAATCAGGGTATATCAGGAACAGTAGATTATACAAATATATTTAAGAACTTAGAGAGGCTATTAATCCAGGAAGTCAAGTACAAGGCTGAAGTTACATATCTTAGAAAATGTCTAGAGCTCAATATCATCCCGAAAGGGTTAATAATAAAGAAAGAGTGTGCATTTCAATCCGATAATCCAGAGTTTATTAAGCAATGGTCTGACATACTCTTAAAAGCATCAAGATCCCTTATGGAAGCTATCATTGAGCATAGAGAAACCATCCTGAAGCAGGTAGACACAGAAATAAAGGTTAATGAAGACGATTTAATTGGACCAGAAGGCCACATTATAGAGACAAAAGAGATCGTCGAGAGAAAGGAGAACTTAGACAAGAAGATCTCCAAGATTAGAGAAGACATAATTAATAAAAAAAGCAGGAAGCTGAACAGAGAACTTAACATCATCAGGAATAGAGGCAATGACGAGAATAACACCACTGAAGAAACTGCACCTCCGGAGAATTCGGATAATTGAACAGCCACTGATGAAGAAGGTTGGACTACAGTAACCTATAAAAAGAACAGACCGACACAGAGATTTCAAGATAGAGGGGACCGATTCTATGAATACGAACCCCACACCCCGAGGGAAAGAAATAATGGATATGAACACAGACAACAAATCCATCACCAAGGGTGGAACACAGAAAGATCTAACCCCGGATATAACAACAGGGGTCAGTGGGGATACCATCGTCGCCTAAGAAGAGCCACAAACAAAGAGACAATAGAAGTGGACAACGTTTTTTAAAGGAACATCAAATAACAACCAAAGAGTTAGAAAGAACCTCTATGAAAAGGAAAAATTCCAACACAGAAGAATTCCAGCACCCAATGGAAAAAAGAAAAATCACAGGGGAAAGAGGGGCGGAAGGAGATTAAATGGTAATAAAGAACAAAAAAAGAACAAAAGCCCAGAGGAGGATGCTACCTATAAAGGGATCTATAATCTTAGTACCATCACCCTAACGGGCAAAGAAAATTCGATCCTTAGCTATGGCCTCTCTTTCGCCCCCTCCAAGGGACTTAACAAATTTGACACGTTCGTCAACGTTAAGCAATTCGTAAGGAAACTAACCTTAAAACGCCACTTTATGAAATCACCCGTCGAATCCGACATAAGGATTCGGAACACTAGACAGAGCATACAACAAAGTACGGATCCCTATCAACATTCTGACTTGAGACCCATCTCATCCTTCTATCCCACAACCAGTAAAGGCAATGCTATAAAAACCTTCGAAACGATGGTAAGCAATGACCTGAGAAACATCAATCAGAAACAACTAACCAGACATAAACATAACTTATCGAAGACTCAGATACAAACCATCAGAGAATTGGAAAACAACAAAGATCTAGTAATAAAACCTGCAGATAAGGGAGGTGGAATTGTAGTTTTGAATAAAGAAGACTACAACATAGAATGTAAAAGAATTCTTTCCGATAAAGAAACCTATGAGGTTTTGAGAAATAACCCGGTAGGAGTATATAAGAGAGAATTGGATAAGATTTTAGGTGAGGCCCACAACAACTAGATTCTCAACCATAAAGAATACAGATACATAAATGTAGAACACCCAATCACTCCAGTCTTCTACTACCTCCCTAAAATACACAAGACACTCCACAACCCCCCCGGGAAGACCCATTATCTCCGGCATAGGGTCATTATCCAGCAATCTGTCGGAATATCTAGACAGAAACCTCCAGAAATACGTAACACGACTACCGTCCTATGTGAGAGATTCAACCCAGATTTTGAACATCCTGGAGAATACAGATTGGAAGGAAGGTTACCTACTCGTTACATGCGATGTGACCTCCCTGTACACCAGCATACCGCATGAGGGAGGTCGAGAAGCGATTGAGTACTTTTTAAAGAAGGACCATACAGTGCCAGATCTTCAGAAAGAATTTATTCTTGAAGGGATCAGTTATATTCTGACACATAATTACTTTCACCACAATGGGAGATTCTATAGACAACTGTGCGGTACAGCCATGGGTACCAGGTTCGCGCCAAGCTATGCCAATCTTTACATGGGCAGATGGGAACACATCTTCTGGGAATCCTGCCCAGCCGGCGCGGACCTGGTATCATATCACAGGTACATAGATGACATCCTTACGATATGGAAAGGCTCTAAAGAGGATTTGGAACACACTCTAAGCGTCATGAACAAGAACATCAACAATCTCAGATTCACCTACGAGATCAGCAGTACTGAGATCACATTTCTGGACTTGAAGATAACGATCGTTAATGGGGAAGTCAAGATCTCCACATATTTTAAACCAGTGGACTGCAACAACTACATCCACAACGAGAGTTGTCACCACTTTAGATGGAAGGAAAATATACCGAAGGGGCAGCTACTCAGATTGAAAAAGAACTGCTCAGACCACAACCTATGGGAAACCCAGGCGGAGGTACTAAAGACACGATTCCTGGAAAGAGGATATGACGAAGAGAGACTCAATAAAGACATAGAGGAGGTCAGAAGCAGAGACCGCAAAGAACTACTCAAGTATAAGGATAAGAGGGTTGCAACAGATGACAACACCAATCCCATAGATGTTGCCTTTATTACACAGTATAGTGAAAACAGACGGATAATAGAAAAAATCGTATAAAAACATTGGCACTTGTTGAAGAATGATGACATTATAGGAGAAACTCTCATTGAGAAACCGAGATTCATCTACAGAAAACTGGACAACTTGAAGAACATATTATCCCCCAGTATTCCACGTCTGAGAGAAACAAAAATAAAAGACACATCAGGGAAACACATCAAAGGATTCTATCCGTGCCCTAGCTGCAAGGCGTGCAAGAGGGGGTTGAAAATCAAGAACTTCACTTCCCACAACTCTAATACCAAATATGAGATAAAGAGCCATTATCCATGGAATTGAATTTCAGGTGACAATAACAACAGAGTCACCGATCACAGATATGGGTACTTCAGACCTAAACCAGACTAATTAAGGGATGATATAGATCATAACTATCAGTTCACTCTAAGATGTAGTGATCCCACTCAACACAGATAGCATGTTTTGTCAAATTAACCAAATTCGCTATTTGAGCCCTCACTATTTTTTGTAATGTCCCATATCCAATTTATAGTAACACCATCAAGTGATCAAAATAATATTTATTGGTTGACAAGTCTTCTTCTTGCTCCTATATTTCTTTTTACCCTTGGGTCACATAAAAATACTTTTTTATGTAATGTCCCACACTCCACTTAAAGCAACACCAACAAGTGATCAAAAACATTTCACTGGTCGAAAACTCTTTCTTGCTCGAATATGCTCTTACTTTTTGGGTTATATAAAGTAATAATATGTACAGGTCAATCCTCCATATAGTCACCAATCGACTTAACATGTTTCTAACATGCTTTCAAGATTGGTAGAAAAGTCTCTCTTTCGCTCCAATTTTTTAATATAATATATGTAATATACAAAGGACAATCCACCTTAGTAAACATTTCCATTTTATTCTAGTTTTTTCTTGCCTTTTTTATTAACAATAGTAGGCTAACTTAGAGGGGTTGCAATATAATTCTTTTATTTTACCTCTTTTCTCGAAAAACGTACCAGTACATAACTTTTCTACTCTAAATCTAAGCAACACATCACACATAAAATATCCATTCTTTAGGATTATACGAACCTAGAAGGATATATATCTACCACATTAATTTTATATGTGAAACTTACCCTTGATTTGTACGCAATTAATAGCATGTGTTTTAATATGACAATCTAGAATGATACATGCTAATCAACTATATGATAAAATACAATGTATTTCTGATTTGTATGTTTTATAAACATATGAACTCTAGAATCATATATCCTGGTCTTAACCAATCGATTTCATACTATATTAATATAATGTAAACATCCGGGAGAAACCGGATGTCTTCTCTTTCACTTCCGGCTTTAGAAAATCATACCGGAGGTTAATTGCCCCACACACTTCCGTTTTTTCGGAATTATGGTACCCAAACTGGAAGCCCAATAAGTAGACACCAGATAGGTGATAAAGATACCCCAATGGGAACCCAAATTCAAAATCTAGACAATGTGGGATAAATAGATTACACAATAAGATACAATGTAAACATCCGGGAGAAACCGGAAGTCTTCTTCTCTCTCACTTCCGGTTTTAGAGAATCATACCGGAAGTCACATTGCTCCACACATTTCCGGTTTTTCGAAGTTACGGTACCCGATAATATATTGGAAGCCCAACAAACAAACACCAGATAGGTGATAAATACACATCAATGGGAAACAATGTGGTACAATTAAGTACTATATCTCTCAGATAAGTAATTTGCTGAGACGGATGTTTACAATTGAACAACATCCGGTTAAACATCTAACCACTTCCGGTTTACCATTTCCGGATTAACGTTTTTGGCGCCATCATTGTAGAAATGATTGGTCAGACAAGGGTATATAAGTCTTGGCTCACCCATACCATGTATTAGTCTTGAAAAAGGCCTCCTTGGCAGGCCGAAACGCGTTTTATTCCTTTCAATTTTAAAATACCTAAACAGTATTACACTATGTCAGTATTTTTCATTTGCAGGTCTTGAGGAATCCCCAGAGTACAGGTGGCCCTCATTTTACAACGGTTCAATTTACACCATTTCAGAATAACAACCTTTTTTTTCCAGTCATGTGACTGCTGTTGAAAAGCATTGAAAAGCAGTGCATTTATTAAAATAGCCAGTAGGTGGAGCTGTCTGCTTGTGTTGCAGCAAAGCCAAGCAAGCTGAAATTAATCAGTTTAACCAGACCTGAGCTATCGAGCAGATTTCAAAGGAATAAGATATTCCTGTTTATAACTCAGTCCAGTTTGGAAAGCATAGAAAGAACTGTTTGCAGAAAAATGCAAGTGAAGTCTGTGTTGTGTGATTATTTTATTAGGTTTATAATGCTGTTTAGCAAATGTTTTTGTTTATTTAACTTAGTTTAATTATATATTTTGTGTTGTGTGATTATTTTATTAGGTTTATAATGCTGTCTAGCATTTAAAGTCTTCATTTCAAAGCTTTAAAATTAATGTATTAGGTGTTGCTTATGACAATTTTGAGAGGGGCTTGGAACCTATCTCCCTCACTTCCCATTGACTTACATTATAAACTGGGTTTCAATTTACAACGGTTTCGATTTACAACCATTCCTTCTGGAACCTAACCCCGGCGTAAACTGAGGGTTACCTGTACTTCTATTTCCATTTTTTCTTATTTTTATTTTTATTTTTATTTTTTATTTTTATTTTTTCCATACATCGTTCACATTTTTTTCTTCACATTTTTATATATTTTTATATTTGATCTTCAAGCATTTTCTAGGATTACAAATAAAGGAACATTCCAACAAATGGAGTAAAATCCAGGAACCTTAAAATTCTACATCACACTTTCTGAATGACTTTTTAATCACGTTTACTAGTTTGTGTACACACTAGTTGCTCTCAAAAGATTTTCTTCAACATTTTTTTCGACATTTTTTCACATTTTGCGATTTGCTCTCACAACTCTGGACTGAGTGTATATATATATGTTTTTGTGGATCACATTTCTGTATTTGTATTTATATTCACATGTTTGTTTCAACTGCTTTTGTAGATCTCATTTTTTGACACCTGTTTTTAATATTTCGAACACAACGTTCACATCTTTGTCCATTATACAATTAACTGTTTCCATCCCTATATGACATTTATTGTTGTTTCTTTGTTTTTTGTGTAGACTACATTAGGGAGGTCACATATTGGAGTGACCACACCATTGTATGTGTGAGACTCATACATAATTTAATACTCTAACAGCAAAAATTTGTTTTAGACTATTCAGGACATACTTATATAATATAGGATTTTGTCAACATGGATCCATGTACTTAATTGTTTTTTAATTATATGATATTTTGTGCAAACTGTAATAAATTTTATAATCATTTTAAATCAAACATCTGAGCCTATCCCTGTGCTATATAATCTTATCTAGAGACTTTTTCCATACATTTACTAAATGCTATTCTAACCCATGGTCTAGCATTAGATCTATAACCAAAATTTTTTATAAGACCTTGCCTATTTGTGGCGCTCCTATCTACCAATTTTTAAATTTCTTATTCGCCTAGTGGGTGTTTGGGGGGCCCACTTCAGACAGGAGCTAGAGGTCACCACACGCAGCACTGTAAGATAACACTATTCTCTGGACATAGGGATAACGTAGGTGGCGGCGGTGTACGGAGCGGCAGATTAGGGGTTAAAAAAATATGCAGGGGTCAGCGGAGGCGGGGGCGGCAGATTAGGGGTTAATAAGTGTAAGGTTAGGGGTGTTTAGACTCGGGGTACATGTTAGGGTGTTAGGTGCAGACGTAGGAAGTGTTTCCCCATAGGAAACAAGGGGGCTGCGTTAGGAGCTGAACGCTGCTTTTTTGCAGGTGTTAGGTTTTTTTTCAGCTCAAACTGCCCCATTGTTTCCTATGGGGGAATCGTGCACGAGCACATTTTTTAAGCTGGCCGTGTCCGTAAGCACCGCTGGTATTGAGAGTTGCAGTGGCGGTAAATATGCCTGTACGCTCCCTTTTTGGAGCCTAACGCAGCCCTTCTGTAAACTCTAAATACCAGCGGTATTTAAAAGGTGCGGGGGGAAAAAGCATGCGTAGCTAACGCATCCCTTTGGCCGCAGAACTCTAAATCTAGCCGTAAGCTTCCAACGGTGTCTAGGAACATTCAGTGCCTTTGCTATCTTTTTGTATCCTGTTCCATGTTTGTGAAGGGCGATTAGGTCTTCTCAACTTTTTGGACCATTCTTTTGACTTAGCCATATTTCTAACATGCAGTCAAACGTGACACTCAACAAACCCCTAGCCAGTTCAGGTATTTCATGTGTTCTAGCTGAAGCACACCTGGTGCAACTAATGAAGCCCTTGATTAGTTGCATCAGGTGTGCTTGAGACAACAACACCTGTTTTGCATATTTGTGCTGTTGTGAGGGATTCTATTCAGGGGGTTGAATTATTTTGAGTCTGCAGAATTTATAAAAAAGTTGCATTTTTCAGTTGAATTTGGGAAAACCACTTGAATCATTCATTGTGTTGAGCTATTTCAATTGCTTTTGTTTGATTTGTTCATTAGAACAGCTGAAAGTCTGTAAATGTTGACAATAAACCTGATTTGCAATGGGGATTGAATAATTTTGATTACAACTGTATGGTCATTATACTTTTGCTAAAACAACAAATCTAATGGTGGCCTAAGACATATATATATACTATATTGCTTCATATCCCCTCTTCACCGTTTGGTGGCCCCTCTGTCAACGGCCAAGACACTGGGGGTTTATCATGACTAGCTTTGAATTTTAATAAATAATAGAGCGGGGGTCAACCTTTATCTCTTTAAACCCTAACAAGCTGACTACTTTGTTTCAGAGGTTTACATGATATGTAATATTGTTAATGCTTAAAACAGGTTTACCTTATTTTGGGATCTAAAAGTGGTCCCCTGCTTTCTGCTTTCTTTGATTGTAAGTGGCTGCCTTTTATCAATTAGAAGGCCTTGACACAGGCTTCATGATGTAAAAGAGATATATTGATGCTACTATGCTTATTGTACAAGTTTGTATGTGAATAGCCTATGTGCTTATATTTGACCATATATTCATGGAACACTGTGTAACTTGCCTGTTATATCTTTAACTGTAAACCTCAATAAAAAATAAATGATTTAAAAAATATGATTTTTCTCCTGAAATACTGAACTTGAAGTTACTTGGACACTAAAATCACCTGGGAACTATGTTCTTTGTCCAATGTCAAATTTAAGCTGTGGGTTCTATTAGTTTCACATACACAAGTCCTTACAAATCAACCTCTTAAGTAGATCAACATTCATTACATGGAATAACCTTAAATTTCCCCTTTTGTGATTGCAAGTCTGAGGTAAACTGCAAAAACCAAGAAAGTGCAAGAGATGTTGCCTCTTAGTGACTAATTTAAAAAAAAAAAAAAGGTTGCAAAATCAGTACATTTAAAATGAAATGCATGTTTCATACTGTACAAATTTATAACTATATTGTGTCAAATCTCAACATGCATATATCACACATCATTTTGTACATCTAAACCCCAGGCAAATTCTAAAAGGGTACAAAAAGGAATGCTGTTAGGTTGGCCTGTGGCACAGCGTTCCAGACTGTTAGTAAACATACATGGCAAAAGTGAGACTGTGGGACATCCCAATTTGTAATGGCCTTTTTATTTATTTTTTATTTTTATAATTAGAAGTTTGTAATCTTACTTATACTGAAACTGATCAGTGAAACAATGCCTCACCTACTTGTCCCTTTAAAGGGTCACTTAACCCAAAATTTTTCTTTCATGATTCAGGTAGAGCATGCGATTTTAAGCAACTTTCTATTTTACTCCTATTATCAATTTTTCTTTGTTCTCTTGCTATCTTTATTTAAAAAACAGGAATGTTTTTAAGAGACGTTTTAGGTTCAGCACCCTGGATAGCACTTGCTTATTGGTGAATACATTTAGCCACCAATAATCAAGCGTAACCCCCAGGTTCTGAACCAAAAATGGGCCGTCTCCTAAGCTTTACATCCCTGCTTTTTAAATAAAGATAGCAAGAGACTGAAGAAAAATTGATAACAATGGTAAATTAGAAAGTTGCTTAAAATTGCATGCTCTATCTGAGTCATGAAACAAAAAAAATTGGGTTTAGTGTCCGTTTAACTCCATAGAGCAGACACAAGCCTTGAGAACGAGCACAAAACAATGTATAACAGCTAGTTATAATCTACTTACAATATTGATTAATAAATCTCATCCATAATGCAATTCTTTTGATATTTTTTGCAAAATTTTATTTTTTCTTATACTGATAAAGACCAAAATAACTAGTGTGTTTTAAATGTATAACTTATAACAAAGTGTCATCCAAAGTCATAGTTACAGCTTTTATTTTTTTAATACATTAGTTCAAACTGAACTATGGCCTCCATGACATATGCAGCGTCGCCTGCAAAAGCCTCCACCGCCAGTTTTTACGCGATTTTGGTATTACATATACGGCATAGCATACAAGTTATGCCCGTATATTTCACCTGTCGCTCGCAATTTTTACTCCCATAGGCTAACATGGGACCGCGTCATAAATCGGTATCCAATATCTAGCACAAGGCCTTACGTGGCGAAAATAGAGAAATCTTACTCCATTTTTACCTCGCCATAAAAGGCAGCCGTAGCAGGCCTTGCACTGAGTATGGGAGCACCGTAACTCCCGAAAATGCCTGCAAAAATAAACTAACACCTAACGCATGCGCAATGTCTATCTACCTGTCAACCGCAATCCCCCACCGCAATAACTAATAAAGTCTATTAACCCCTAAACCGCCATAGCCCACATAGCCTATTAAATGTATTAACCCCTAATCTGCCGCCGCCAACGTCCCCGCCACTATAATAAAGTTATTAACCCCTAAACCTAAGTCTAACCCTAACACCCCCCTAACTTAAATATTATTTAAATAAATCTAAATAAATTTACTATTATTAACTAAATTATTCCTATTTAAAACTAAATACTTACCTATAAAATAAACCCTAAGATAGCTACAATATAATTAATCTTCTATCTTCTTCCATCCGACGAGGAGCGGCTCCATCTTCAAGACATCCGACGCGGAGCATCCTTCCTGGCCGACGACTAACCGACGAATGAAGGTTACTTTAAATGACGTCATCCAAGATGGCGTCCCTTCAATTCCGATTGGCTGATAGAATTCTATCAGCCAATTGGAATTAAGGTAGGAAAAATCATATTGGCTGATTAAATCAGCCAATAGGATTGAGCTTGCATTCTTTTGGTTGATTGGAACAGCCAATAGAATGCATGGTCAATCCTATTGGCTGATTGAAATCAGCCAATTGGATTGAACTTCAATCCGATTTGCTGATTGCATCAGCCAATAGGATTTTTCCTACCTTAATTCCAATTGGCTGATAAAATTCTATCAGCCAATCGGAATTGAAGGGACGCCATCTTGGATGACATCATTTAAAGGAACCTTCATTCGTCGGTTAGTCGTTGGCCAGGAAGGATGCTCCGCGTCGGATGTCTTCAAGATGTCTTCAAGATGGAGCCGCTCCTCGTCAGATGGAAGAAGATAGAAGATGCCGCTTGGATAAAGACTTCTGCCCGGCTGGAGGACCTCTTCTGCCCGGTTCGGATGAAGACTTCTGCCTGGCTGGGTGAAGACGGCTCAATGTAGGGTGATCTTCAAGGGGTTAGTGTTAGGTTTTTTTAAGGGGGGATTGGGTGGGTTTTAGAGTAAGGTTGGGTGTGTGGGTGGTGGTTTTTAATGTTGGGGGGGTATTTCTTTTTTTACAGCTAAAAGAGCTGATTACTTTGGGGCAATGCCCCGCAAAAAAGCCCTTTTAAGGGCTATTTGTAATTTAGTATAGGGTAGGGAATTATTATTATTTTGGGGGGCTTTTTTATTTTATTAGGGGGCTTAGATTAGGTGTAATTAGTTTAAACTTCTTGTAATTTTTTTATTTTCTGTAATTTAGTGTTTGTTTTTTTTGTACTTTAGTTTATGTTATTTAATTGTATTTAATTTTAGGTAATTGTAGTTAATTAATTTACAGGTAAATTTGTATTTATTTTAACTAGGTAGCTAAGCTATTAAATAGTTATTAACTATTTAATAACTATTGTACCTAGTTAAAATAAATACAAAGTTACCTGTAAAATAAAAATAAATCCTAAAATAGCTACAATGTAATTATTAATTATATTGTAGCTATCTTAGTGTTTATTTTATAGGTAAGTATTTAGTTTTAAATAGGAATAATTTAGTTAATAATAGTAATTTTATTTAGATTTATTTAAATAATATTTAAGTTAGGGGGGTGTTAGGGTTAGACTTAGGTTTAGGGGTTAATAACTTTATTATAGTGGTGGCGAGGTTGGCGGCGGCAGATTAGAGGTTAATACATTTAATAGGCTATGTAGGCTATGGCGGTTTAGGGGTTAATACTTGATTAGGTTAATTGCGTTGTGGGCTATGGCGGTTTAGGGGTTAATAATTTAGTTATTACTTCTGGTGTGGGTTTGATGGCGGATATAGGGGTTAAAAGTTTAATGAGGCTTATTGCGTTGTGGGGGGTTGTCGGTCTAGGGGTTAATACATTTATTATTAGTAATGAGAGGGGGGATTGCGGCTATAGGGGTTTTACGTGACGGGCTTATTTTTGGGAGGCGTATTAGACTTTTACAGGAGATTTGTTATTTTATTTACTTTTCATAGGCGCCGGCAGTTTCTAAATTGCAGTAAGTCACTAGCGACTCCAGAAATTTGTAT
Source organism: Bombina bombina (assembly GCF_027579735.1). Lineage (NCBI taxonomy): Eukaryota > Metazoa > Chordata > Amphibia > Anura > Bombinatoridae > Bombina > Bombina bombina. The sequence goes on along the minus strand of NC_069501.1, from coordinate 238,848,604 downwards.
TTACGCTGATTTCTGGACATCGCTAGTTTATCGACTTACAGCACTTTATGAACTGCCGGCGGGGTTTATGTAATACCCCGATGTGCAAGGTGAAATTACGGGCAGCGCAGGTTCCCACGCTTGCGCCGAAACCTGCACTGTATATTTGATCGAGCCCTATATTTTGAGGGCAATTGGGGCACATTTAAAAAATTAATCAGAGGTCTGACCACTTGTAATGGCTGGTTATTTACCGAGCACCCGCTAACAGGCAAATTTGCTTGTTTGCAGGCATGCAATAAATTAGCGCTGCACTTGTAATCTAGCCCTTAATACATTAATTGTCATACTTGAATCTGAATAAAATAAAATATGCATTTCTTTAAAATATATTGTGTACCAGATTGTTGTTTTTTTTTAGCTAAAGGGATACTAAACCCAGATTTTATCTTTCATGGTTCAGATAAAGCATGCAATTTTAAGCAACTTTCTAATTTACTCCTATTATCAATTTTTCTTCGTTCTCTTGCTATCTTTATTTAAAAAGCAGGAGTTTAAAGCTTATTAGGCAGCCCATTTTAGGTTCAGCACACCGGATAGCGCTTGCTTATTGGAGGCTACATTAAGCTAACCAATAAGCAAGCTTAACCCAGGTTTTCAGCGTATGCCACTTAAAAAACAGAAATAACTTTTACTAGAAACATTTGTGCTAATGGAAGTATATTGCAAATATTCTTCTATTTAAATTTTAAATGCACCCATTCACATTTTACTTTTGACTTTTCTATCCTATTAAGTACATTGTAAGATCTCATTATTAACTATTTTACTAAAAATTGCACAACAGCTAAAAAGCTCCAAGACTGCTCATTTGAAAGAAAAAAGCCTGCTTTTTCAAATGGTCTTGGAGCAGTACTGCAAACCAGGTCATTTAAAAATAAAGTAAACCAAACACACAGTGATCTGGTTTGCAATAGTACTGTATATGCACCATAAAAAAATGTTTATGTCTAGAGACCCCTAATAAAATGTATTTCCCACTAGACAAGTCCCTCTCTTAAAAAAAATATTAATTTTGTTTTTATAGTCAGGTGATAACAGTGATCATCTTGCAAGAAA